>NW_026779880.1:0-66097 GCF_030144855.1 Hypanus sabinus
ACCAACACAGAGATCCCTCTTCACCACCCATCCCAGAGCTTGCCCCCCCTCACCAACACAGATCCCTATTCACCACCCTTCCCAGAGCTTGCCCCCTCCACAAACACAGAGATCCCTCTTCACCACCCTTCCCAGAGCTTGCCCCCCTCACCAACACAGAGATCCCTCTTCACCACCCTTCCAGAGTTTGCCCCCCCTCACCAACACAGAGATCCCTCTTCACCACCCTTCCCCAGAGCTTGCCCCCCCTCACCAACACAGAGATCCCTCTTCACCACCCATCCCAGAGCTTGCCCCCCCTCACCAACACAGATCCCTCTTCACCACCCTTCCCAGAGCTTGCCCCCCTCACCAACACAGAGATCCCTCTTCACCACCCTTCCCAGAGCGTGCCCCCCCTCACCAACACAGAGATCCCTCTTCACCACCCTTCCCAGAGCTTGCCCCCCTCACCAACACAGAGATCCCACCACCACCATTCCCAGAGCTTGCCCCCCACACCAACACAGAGATCCCTCTTCACCACCCTTCCCAGAACTTGCCCCCACTCCTCACCAACACCGAGATCCCTCTTCACCACCCTTCCCAGGGCGTGCCCCCCCCTCACCAACACAGAGATCCCTCTTCACCACCCTTCCAGAGCTTGCCCCCCTCACCAACACAGAGATCCCTCTTCACCACCCTTCCCAGAGCTTGCCCCCCCTCACCAACACAGAGATCCCTCTTCACCACCCTTCCCAGAGCTTGCCCCCCCTCACCAACACAGAGATCCCAATTCACCAGCCTTCCCAGAGCTTGCCCCCCTTCCTCACCAACACAGAGATCCCTCTTCACCACCCTTCCCAGAGCTTGCCCCCCATCAACACAGAGATCCCTCTTCACCACCCTTCCCAGAGCTTGCCCCTCCCTCACCAACACCGATCCCTCTTCACCACCCTTCCCAGAGCATGACCCCCTCACCAACACAGAGATCCCTCTTCACCACCCTTCCCAGAGCTTGCCCCCCTCACCAACACAGAGATCCCTCCACCAACCTTCCCAGAGCTTGCCCCCCTCACCAACACAGAGATCCCTCTTCACCAGCCTTCCAGAGCTTGCCCCCCCCTCCTCAACAACACAGAGATCCCTCTTCACCAGCCTTCCCAGAGCTTGCCCCCCCTCATGAACACAGAGATTCCTCTTCACCACCCTTCCCAGAGCTTCCCCCCTCACCAACACAGATCCCTCTTCACCACCCTTCCCTGAGCTTGCCCCCCTCCTCACCATCACAGAGATCCCTCTTCACCACCCTTCCCAGAGTTTGCCCCCCCTCACCAACACAGAGATCCCTCTTCACCACCCTTCCCAGAGCTTGCCCCCCCCTCAGCAACACCGAGATCCCTCTTCACCACCCTTCCCAGAGATTGCCCCCCCTCACCAACACAGAGATCCCTCTTCACCACCCTTCCCACAGCGTCCCCCTCCTCACCAACACAGAGATCCCTCTTCACCACCCTTCCCAGAGTTTGCCCCCCCTCAACAACACAGAGATCCCTCTTCACCACCCTTCCCAGAGATTGCCCCCCCTCACCAACACAGAGATCCCTCTTCACCACCCCTCCCAGAGCTTGCACCCCCTCACCAACACAGAGATCCCTCTTCACCACCCTTCCCAGAGCTTGCCCCCCCTCCTCACCAACACAGAGATCCCTCTTCACCACCCATCCCAGAGCTTGCCCACCCTCACCAACACAGATCCCTATTCACCACCCTTCCCAGAGCTTGCCCCCTCCACAAACACAGAGATCCCTCTTCACCACCCTTCCCAGAGCTTGCCCCCCTCACCAACACAGAGATCCCTCTTCACCACCCTTCCCAGAGTTTGCCCCCCCTCACCAACACAGAGATCCCTCTTCACCACCCTTCCCAGAGCTTGCCCCCCCTCACCAACACAGAGATCCCTCTTCACCACCCATCCCAGAGCTTGCCCCCCACACCAACACAGATCCCTCTTCACCACCCTTCCCAGAGCTTGCCCCCTCCACAAACACAGAGATCCCTCTTCACCAACCTTCCCAGAGCTTGCCCCCCTCACCAACACAGAGATCCCTCTTCACCACCCTTCCCAGAGTTTGCCCCCCCTCACCAACACAGAGATCCCTCTTCACCACCCTTCCCAGAGCTTGCCCCCCCTCACCAACACAGAGATCCCTCTTCACCACCCCTCCCAGAGCTTGCACCCCCTCACCAACACAGAGATCCCTCCACCACCCTTCCCAGAGCTTGCCCCCCCTCACCAACACAGAGATCCCTCTTCACCACCCTTCCCAGAGCTTGCCCCCTCCTCACCAACACAGAGATCCCTCTTCACCACCCATCCAAGAGCTTGCCCCCCCTCACCAACACAGATCCCTCTTCACCACCCTTCCCAGAGCTTGCCCCCTCCACAAACACAGAGATCCCTCTTCACCACCCTTCCCAGAGCTTGCCCCCCTCACCCACAGAGATCCCTCTTCACCACCCTTCCCAGAGCTTGCCCCCCTCACCAACACAGAGATCCCTCTTCACCACCCTTCCAGAGCTTGCCCCCCTCACCAACACAGAGATCCCTCTTCACCACCCTTCCCAGAGCGTCCCCCCCTCACCAACACAGAGATCCCTCTTCACCACCCTTCCCAGAGATTGCCCCCCTCACCAACACAGAGATCCCTCTTCACCACCCTTCCCAGAGCTTGCCCCCCCTCACCAACACAGAGATCCCTCTTCACCAGCCTTCCCAGAGCTTGCCCCCCTTCCTCACCAACACAGAGATCCCTCTTCACCCTTCCCAGAGCTTGCCCCCTCACCAACACCGAGATCCCTCTTCACCACCCTTCCCAGAGCGTGCCCCTCCTCACCAACACTGAGATCCCTCTTCACCACCCTTCCCAGAGCTTGCCCCCCATCAACACAGAGATCCCTCTTCACCACCCTTCCCAGAGCTTGCCCCTCCCTCACCAACACCGATCCCTCTTCACCACCCTTCCCAGAGCATGACCCCCTCACCAACACAGAGATCCCTCTTCACCACCCTTCCCAGAGCTTGCCCCCCTCACCACAGAACAGAGATCCCT
This sequence comes from Hypanus sabinus, assembly GCF_030144855.1. NCBI lineage: Eukaryota > Metazoa > Chordata > Chondrichthyes > Myliobatiformes > Dasyatidae > Hypanus > Hypanus sabinus. Next base: position 3,093 of record NW_026779880.1, read on the forward strand.
CTTCACCACCCTTCCCAGAGCTTGCCCCCCCTCACCAACACAGAGATCCCTCCACCACCCTTCCCAGAGCTTGCCCCCCTCACCAACACAGAGATCCCTCTTCACCAGCCTTCCCAGAGCTTGCCCCACCTCCTCAACAACACAGAGATCCCTCTTCACCACCCTTCCCAGAGCTTGCCCCCCTCATGAACACAGAGATCCCTCTTCACCACCCTTCCCAGAGCTTGCCCACTCCACAAACACAGAGATCCCTCTTCACCACCCTTCCCAGAGCTTGCCTCCCTCACCAACACAGAGATCCCTCTTCACCACCCTTCCCAGAGCTTGCCCCCCTCACCATCACAGAGATCCCTCTTCACCACCATTCCAGAGCTTGCCCCCCTCACCAACACAGAGATCCCTCTTCACCACCCTTCCCAGAGCTTGCCCCCCTCACCAACTCTGAGATCCCTCTTCACCACCCTTCCCACAGCTTGCCCCCCTCACCAACACAGAGATCCCTCTTCACCACCATTCCCAGAGCGTGCCCCCCCCTCACCAACACAGATCCCTCTTCACCACCCTTCCAAGAGTTTTCCCCCCCTCACCAACACCGAGATCCCTCTTCACCACCCTTCCCAGAGCGTGCCCCCCTACACCAACACCGAGATACCTCTTCACCACCCTTCCCAGAGTTTGCCCCCCCTCACCAACGCAGAGATCCCTCTTCAACACCCTTCCCAGAGCTTGCCCCCCTCACCAACACAGAGATCCCTCTTCACCACACCTCCCAGAGCTTGCACCCCCTCACCAACACAGAGATCCCTCTTCACCACCCTTCCCAGAGCTTGCCCCCCCTCACCAACACAGATCCCTCTTCACCACCCTTCCCAGAGCTTGCCCCCCATCAACACAGAGATCCCTCTTCACCACCCTTCCCAGAGCTTGCCCCCTCCACAAACACAGAGATCCCTCTTCACCACCCTTCCCAGAGCTTGCCCCCCTCACCAACACAGAGATCCCTCTTCACCACCCTTCCCAGAGCTTGCCCCCCTCACCATCACAGAGATCCCACTTCACCACCCTTCCCAGAGCTTGCCCCCCCTCACCAACACCGAGATCCCTCTTCACCACCCTTCCCAGAGCGTGCCCCCCCTCACCAACACAGAGATCCCTCTTCACCACCCTTCCCAGAGCTTGCCCCCCTCACCAACACAGAGATCCCACCACCACCCTTCCCAGAGCTTGCCCACCTCACCAACACTGAGATCCCTCTTCACCACCCTTCCCAGAGCTTGCCCCACTCACCAACACCGAGATCCCTCTTCACCACCCTTCCCAGAGCTTGCCCCCCTCACCAACACAGAGATCCCTCTTCACCACCCTTCCCAGAGCTTGCCCCCCCTTCAACACAGAGATCCCTCTTCACCACCCTTCCCAGAGCTTGCCCCCCCTCACCAACACAGAGATCCCTCTTCACCACCCTTCCCAGAGCTTGCCCCCCTCACCAACACCGACATCCCTCTTCACCACCCTTCCCAGAGCGTGCCCCCCCTCACCAACACAGAGATCCCTCTTCACCACCCTTCCCAGAGCTTGCCCCCCTCACCAACACAGAGATCCCTCTTCACCACCCTTCCCAGAGCTTGCCCCCCCTCACCAACACAGAGATCCCAATTCACCAGCCTTCCCAGAGCTTGCCCCCCTTCCTCACCAACACAGAGATCCCTCTTCACCACCCTTCCCAGAGCTTGCCCCCCATCAACACAGAGATCCCTCTTCACCACCCTTCCCAGAGCTTGCCCCTCCCTCACCAACACCGATCCCTCTTCACCACCCTTCCCAGAGCATGACCCCCTCACCAACACAGAGATCCCTCTTCACCACCCTTCCCAGAGCTTGCCCCCCCTCACCAACACAGAGATCCCTCCACCACCCTTCCCAGAGCTTGCCCCCCCTCACCAACACAGAGATCCCTCTTCAGCAGCCTTCCCAGAGCTTGCCCCCCCCTCCTCAACAACACAGAGATCCCTCTTCACCACCCTTCCCAGAGCTTGCCCCCCCTCATGAACACAGAGATCCCTCTTCAGAACCCTACCCAGAGCTTGCCCCCCTCACCAACACAGAGACCCCACTTCAACACCCTTCCCAGATCTTGCCCCCCTCACCAACACCGATTCCTCTTCACCACCCTTCCCAGAGCTTGCCCCCCTCACCAACACAGAGATCCCTCTTCACCACCCTTCCCAGAGCTTGCCCCCTCCTCACCAACACAGAGATCCCTCTTCACCACCCTTCCCAGAGCTTGCCCCCCCCTCAGCAACACCGAGATCCCTCCACCACCCTTCCCAGAGATTGCCCCCCCTCACCAACACAGAGATCCCTCTTCACCAGCCTTCCCAGAGCTGGCCCCCCCTCCTCACCAACACAGAGATCCCTCTTCACCACCCTTCCCAGAGTTTGCCCCCCCCTCACCAACACAGAGATCCCTCTTCACCACCCTTCCCAGAGCTTGCCCCCCCTCACCAACACAGAGATCCCTCTTCACCACCCCTCCCAGAGCTTGCACCCCCTCACCAACACAGAGATCCCTCTTCACCACCCTTCCCAGAGCTTGCCCCCCCTCCTCACCAACACAGAGATCCCTCTTCACCACCCATCCCAGAGCTTGCCCCCCTCACCAACACAGAGATCCCTCTTCACCACCCTTCCCAGAGCTTGCCCCCCTCACCAACACAGAGATCCCTCTTCACCACCCTTCCCAGAGCTTGCCCCCCTCACCAACACAGAGATCCCTCTTCACCACCCTTCCCAGAGCTTGCCCCCTCCACAAACACAGAGATCCCTCTTCACCACCCTTCCCAGAGCTTGCCCCCCTCACCAACACAGAGATCCCTCTTCACCACCCTTCCCAGAGCTTGCCCCCCTCACCAACACAGAGATCCCTCTTCACCACCCTTCCCAGAGCTTGCCCCCCTCACCAACACAGAGATCCCTCTTCACCACCCTTCCCAGAGCTTGCCCCCCTCACCAACACCGAGATCCCTCTTCACCACCCTTCCCAGAGCTTGCCCCCCCTTCAACACAGAGATCCCTCTTCACCACCCTTCCCAGAGCTTGCCCCCCTCACCAACACAGAGATCCCTCTTCACCACCCTTCCCAGAGCTTGCCCCCCTCACCAACTCTGAGATCCCTCTTCACCACCCTTCCCACAGCTTGCCCCCCTCACCAACACAGAGATCCCACTTCACCACCCTTCCCAGAGCGTGCCCCCCCCCACCAACACAGATCCCTCTTCACCACCCTTCCAAGAGTTTTCCCCCCCTCACCAACACCGAGATCCCTCTTCACCACCCTTCCCAGAGCGTGCCCCCCCACACCAACACCGAGATACCTCTTCACCACCCTTCCCAGAGTTTGCCCCCCCTCACCAACGCAGAGATCCCTCTTCAACACCCTTCCCAGAGCTTGCCCCCCCTCACCAACACAGAGATCCCTCTTCACCACCCCTCCCAGAGCTTGCACCCCCTCACCAACACAGAGATCCCTCTTCACCACCCTTCCCAGAGCTTGCCCCCCCTCACCAACACAGATCCCTCTTCACCACCCTTCCCAGAGCTTGCCCCCCATCAACACAGAGATCCCTCTTCACCACCCTTCCCAGAGCTTGCCCCCTCCACAAACACAGAGATCCCTCTTCACCACCCTTCCCAGAGCTTGCCCCCCTCACCAACACAGAGATCCCTCTTCACCACCCTTCCCAGAGCTTGCCCCCCTCACCATCACAGAGATCCCTCTTCACCACCCTTCCCAGAGCTTGCCCCCCCTCACCAACACAGAGATCCCTCCACCACCCTTCCCAGAGCTTGCCCCCCCTCACCAACACAGAGATCCCTCTTCAGCAGCCTTCCCAGAGCTTGCCCCCCCCTCCTCAACAACACAGAGATCCCTCTTCACCACCCTTCCCAGAGCTTGCCCCCCCTCATGAACACAGAGATCCCTCTTCAGAACCCTACCCAGAGCTTGCCCCCCTCACCAACACAGAGACCCCACTTCAACACCCTTCCCAGATCTTGCCCCCCTCACCAACACCGATTCCTCTTCACCACCCTTCCCAGAGCTTGCCCCCCTCACCAACACAGAGATCCCTCTTCACCACCCTTCCCAGAGCTTGCCCCCTCCTCACCAACACAGAGATCCCTCTTCACCACCCTTCCCAGAGCTTGCCCCCCCCCTCAGCAACACCGAGATCCCTCCACCACCCTTCCCAGAGATTGCCCCCCCTCACCAACACAGAGATCCCTCTTCACCAGCCTTCCCAGAGCTGGCCCCCCCTCCTCACCAACACAGAGATCCCTCTTCACCACCCTTCCCAGAGTTTGCCCCCCCCTCACCAACACAGAGATCCCTCTTCACCACCCTTCCCAGAGCTTGCCCCCCCTCACCAACACAGAGATCCCTCTTCACCACCCCTCCCAGAGCTTGCACCCCCTCACCAACACAGAGATCCCTCTTCACCACCCTTCCCAGAGCTTGCCCCCCCTCCTCACCAACACAGAGATCCCTCTTCACCACCCATCCCAGAGCTTGCCCCCCTCACCAACACAGAGATCCCTCTTCACCACCCTTCCCAGAGCTTGCCCCCCTCACCAACACAGAGATCCCTCTTCACCACCCTTCCCAGAGCTTGCCCCCCTCACCAACACAGAGATCCCTCTTCACCACCCTTCCCAGAGCTTGCCCCCTCCACAAACACAGAGATCCCTCTTCACCACCCTTCCCAGAGCTTGCCCCCCTCACCAACACAGAGATCCCTCTTCACCACCCTTCCCAGAGCTTGCCCCCCTCACCAACACAGAGATCCCTCTTCACCACCCTTCCCAGAGCTTGCCCCCCTCACCAACACAGAGATCCCTCTTCACCACCCTTCCCAGAGCTTGCCCCCCTCACCAACACCGAGATCCCTCTTCACCACCCTTCCCAGAGCTTGCCCCCCCTTCAACACAGAGATCCCTCTTCACCACCCTTCCCAGAGCTTGCCCCCCTCACCAACACAGAGATCCCTCTTCACCACCCTTCCCAGAGCTTGCCCCCCTCACCAACTCTGAGATCCCTCTTCACCACCCTTCCCACAGCTTGCCCCCCTCACCAACACAGAGATCCCACTTCACCACCCTTCCCAGAGCGTGCCCCCCCCCACCAACACAGATCCCTCTTCACCACCCTTCCAAGAGTTTTCCCCCCCTCACCAACACCGAGATCCCTCTTCACCACCCTTCCCAGAGCGTGCCCCCCCACACCAACACCGAGATACCTCTTCACCACCCTTCCCAGAGTTTGCCCCCCCTCACCAACGCAGAGATCCCTCTTCAACACCCTTCCCAGAGCTTGCCCCCCCTCACCAACACAGAGATCCCTCTTCACCACCCCTCCCAGAGCTTGCACCCCCTCACCAACACAGAGATCCCTCTTCACCACCCTTCCCAGAGCTTGCCCCCCCTCACCAACACAGATCCCTCTTCACCACCCTTCCCAGAGCTTGCCCCCCATCAACACAGAGATCCCTCTTCACCACCCTTCCCAGAGCTTGCCCCCTCCACAAACACAGAGATCCCTCTTCACCACCCTTCCCAGAGCTTGCCCCCCTCACCAACACAGAGATCCCTCTTCACCACCCTTCCCAGAGCTTGCCCCCCTCACCATCACAGAGATCCCTCTTCACCACCCTTCCCAGAGCTTGCCCCCCCTCACCAACACCGAGATCCCTATTCACCACCCTTCCCAGAGCGTGCCCCCCCTCACCAACACCGAGATCCCTCTTCACCACCCTTCCCAGAGCGTGCCCCCCCTCACCAACACAGAGATCCCTCTTCACCACCCTTCCCAGAGCTTGCCCCCCTCACCAACACAGAGATCCCACCACCACCCTTCCCAGAGCTTGCCCACCTCACCAACACTGAGATCCCTCTTCACCACCCTTCCCAGAGCTTGCCCCACTCACCAACACCGAGATCCCTCTTCACCACCCTTCCCAGAGCTTGCCCCCCCTTCAACACAGAGATCCCTCTTCACCACCCTTCCCAGAGCGTGTCTCCCCCTCACCAACACAGAGATCCCTCTTCACCACCCTTCCCAGAGCTTGCCCACCTCACCAACACCGACATCCCTCTTCACCACCCTTCCCAGAGCTTGCCCCCCATCAACACAGAGATCCCTCTTCACCACCCTTCCCAGAGCTTGCCCCCTCCACAAACACAGAGATCCCTCTTCACCACCCTTCCCAGAGCTTGCCCCCCTCACCAACACAGAGATCCCTCTTCACCACCCTTCCCAGAGCTTGCCACCCTCACCAACACAGAGATCCCTCTTCACCACCCTTCCCAGAGCTTGCCCCCCCTCACCAACACAGAGATCCCAATTCACCAGCCTTCCCAGAGCTTGCCCCCCTTCCTCACCAACACAGAGATACCTCTTCACCACCCTTCCCAGAGCTTGCCCCCCATCAACACAGAGATCCCTCTTCACCACCCTTCCCAGAGCTTGCCCCTCCCTCACCAACACCGATCCCTCTTCACCACCCTTCCCAGAGCATGACCCCCTCACCAACACAGAGATCCCTCTTCACCACCCTTCCCAGAGCTTGCCCCCCCTCACCAACACAGAGATCCCTCCACCACCCTTCCCAGAGCTTGCCCCCCCTCACCAACACAGAGATCCCTCTTCACCAGCCTTCCCAGAGCTTGCCCCCCCTCCTCAACAACACAGAGATCCCTCTTCACCACCCTTCCCAGAGCTTGCCCCCCCTCATGAACACACCGATTCCTCTTCACCACCCTTCCCAGAGCTTGCCCCCCCTCACCAACACAGATCCCTCTTCACCACCCTTCCCAGAGCGTGCCCCCACTCACCAACACAGATCCCTCTTCACCACCCTTCCCAGAGCTTGCCCCCCTCACCAACACAGAGATCCCTCTTCACCACCCTTCCCAGAGCTTGCCCCCCCCTCACCAACACAGAGATCCCTCTTCACCACCCTTCCCAGAGCTTGCCCCCCCCTCAGCAACACCGAGATCCCTCCACCACCCTTCCCAGAGATTGCCCCCCCTCACCAACACAGATCCCTCTTCACCAGCCTTCCCAGAGCTTGCCCCCCCTCCTCACCAACACAGAGATCCCTCTTCACCACCCTTCCCAGAGTTTGCCCCCCCTCACCAACACAGAGATCCCTCTTCACCACCCTTCCCAGAGCTTGCCCCCCCTCACCAACACAGAGATCCCTCTTCACCACCCCTCCCAGAGCTTGCACCCCCTCACCAACACAGAGATCCCTCTTCACCACCCTTCCCAGAGCTTGCCCCCCCTCCTCACCAACACAGAGATCCCTCTTCACCACCCATCCCAGAGCTTGCCCCCCCTCACCAACACAGAGATCCCTCTTCACCACCCTTCCCAGAGCTTGCCCCCTCCACAAACACAGAGATCCCTCTTCACCACCCTTCCCAGAGCTTGCCCCCCTCACCAACAGAGATCCCTCTTCACCACCCTTCCCAGAGCTTGCCCCCCTCACCAACACAGAGATCTCCCATCACCACCCTTCCCAGAGCTTGCCCCCCCTCACCAACACAGAGATCCCTCTTCACCACCCCTCCCAGAGATTGCCCCCCTCACCAACACAGAGATCCCTCTTCACCAGCCTTCCCAGAGCTTGCCCCCCTCACCAACACAGAGATCCCTCTTCACCACCCTTCCCAGAGCTTGCCCCCCTCACCAACACCGAGATCCCTCTTCACCACCCTTCCCAGAGCGTGCCCCCACTCACCAACACAGAGATCCCTCTTCACCACACTTCCCAGAGCTTGCCCCTCCCTCACCAACACCGATCCCTCTTCACCACCCTTCCCAGAGCATGACCCCCTCACCAACACAGAGATCCCTCTTCACCACCCTTCCCAGACCTTGCCCCCCTCACCAACACAGAGATCCCTCTTCACCACCCTTCCCAGAGCTTGCCCCCCCTCACCAACACAGAGATCCCTCTTCACCACCCTTCCCAGAGCTTGCCCCCCCTCACCAACACAGAGATCCCTCCACCACCCTTCCCAGAGCTTGCCCCCCCTCACCAACACAGAGATCCCTCTTCACCAGCCTTCCCAGAGCTTGCCCCCCCTCTTCAACAACACAGAGATCCCTCTTCACCACCCTTCCCAGAGCTTGCCCCCCCTCATGAACACAGAGATCCCTCTTCACCACCCTTCCCAGAGCTTGCCCCCTCCACAAACACAGAGATCCCTCTTCACCACCCTTCCCAGAGCTTGCCCCCCTCACCAACACAGAGATCCCTCTTCACCACCCTTCCCAGAGCTTGCCCCCCTCACCATCACAGAGATCCCTCTTCACCACCATTCCCAGAGCTTGCCCCCCTCACCAACACAGAGATCCCTCTTCACCACCCTTCCCAGAGCTTGCCCCCCTCACCAACTCTGAGATCCCTCTTCACCACCCTTCCCAGAGCTTGCCCCCCTCACCAACACAGAGATCCCTCTTCACCACCCTTCCCAGAGCTTGCCCCCCCTCACCAACACAGATCCCTCTTCACCACCGTTCACAGAGCGTGCCCCCCCCTCACCAACACAGATCCCTCTTCACCACCCTTCCAAGAGTTTGCCCCCCCTCACCAACACCGAGATCCCTCTTCACCACCCTTCCCAGAGCGTGCCCCCCCACACCCACCGAGATCCCTCTTCACCACCCTTCCCAGAGCTTGCCCCCCCTTCAACACAGAGATCCCTCTTCACCACCCTTCCCAGAGCGTGTCTCCCCCTCACCAACACAGAGATCCCTCTTCACCACCCTTCCCAGAGCGAGTCTCCCCCTCACCAACACAGAGATCCCTCTTCACCACCCTTCCCAGAACTTGCCCCCACTCCTCACCAACACAGAGATCCCTCTTCACCACCCTTCCCAGAGCTTGCCCCCCTCACCAACACCGAGATCCCTCTTCACCACCCTTCCCAGAGCGTGCCCCCCCCTCACCAACACAGAGATCCCTCCACCACCCTTCCCAGAGCTTGCCCCCCCTCACCAACACAGAGATCCCTCTTCACCAGCCTTCCCAGAGCTTGCCCCCCCCTCCTCAACAACACAGAGATCCCTCTTCACCACCCTTCCCAGAGCTTGCCCCCCATCAACACAGAGATCCCTCTTCAACACCCTTCCCAGAGCTTGCCCCTCCCTCACCAACACCGATCCCTCTTCACCACCCTTCCCAGAGCATGACCCCCTCACCAACACAGAGATCCCTCTTCACCACCCTTCCCAGAGCTTGCCCCCTCACCAACACAGAGATCCCTCCACCACCCTTCCCAGAGCTAGCCCCCCCTCACCAACACAGAGATCCCTCCACCACCCTTCCCAGAGCTTGCCCCCCCTCACCAACACGGAGATCCCTCTTCACCAGCCTTCCCAGAGCTTGCCCCCCCTCCTCAACAACACAGAGATCCCTCTTCACCACCCTTCCCAGAGCTTGCCCCCCCTCATGAACACAGAGATCCCTCTTCACCACCCTTCCCAGAGCTTGCCCCCTCCACAAACACAGAGATCCCTCTTCACCACCCTTCCCAGAGCTTGCCCCCCTCACCAACACAGAGATCCCTCTTCACCACCCTTCCCAGAGCTTGCCCCCCTCACCATCACAGAGATCCCTCTTCACCACCATTCCCAGAGCTTGCCCCCCTCACCAACACAGAGATCCCTCTTCACCACCCTTCCCAGAGCTTGCCCCCCCTCACCAACACAGAGATCCCTCTTCACCAGCCTTCCCAGAGCTTGCCCCCCTTCCTCACCAACACAGAGATCCCTCTTCACCACCCTTCCCAGAGCTTGCCCCCCTCACCAACACCGAGATCCCTCTTCACCACCCTTCCCAGAGCGTGCCCCCCCTCACCAACAGTGAGATCCCTCTTCACCACCCTTCCCAGAGCTTGCCCCCCATCAACACAGAGATCCCTCTTCAACACCCTTCCCAGAGCTTGCCCCTCCCTCACCAACACCGATCCCTCTTCACCACCCTTCCCAGAGCATGACCCCCTCACCAACACAGAGATCCCTCTTCACCACCCTTCCCAGAGCTTGCCCCCCTCACCAACACAGAGATCCCTCCACCACCCTTCCCAGAGCTTGCCCCCCCTCACCAACACAGAGATCCCTCCACCACCCTTCCCAGAGCTTGCCCCCCCTCACCAACACAGAGATCCCTCTTCACCAGCCTTCCCAGAGCTTGCCCCCCCTCCTCAACAACACAGAGATCCCTCTTCACCACCCTTCCCAGAGCTTGCCCCCCCTCATGAACACAGAGATCCCTCTTCACCACCCTTCCCAGAGCTTGCCCCCTCCACAAACACAGAGATCCCTCTTCACCACCCTTCCCAGAGCTTGCCCCCCTCACCAACACAGAGATCCCTCTTCACCACCCTTCCCAGAGCTTGCCCCCCTCACCATCACAGAGATCCCTCTTCACCACCATTCCCAGAGCTTGCCCCCCTCACCAACACAGAGATCCCTCTTCACCACCCTTCCCAGAGCTTGCCCCCCTCACCAACTCTGAGATCCCTCTTCACCACCCTTCCCAGAGCTTGCCCCCCTCACCAACACAGAGATCCCTCTTCACCACCCTTCCCAGAGCGTGCCCCCCCTCACCAACACAGATCCCTCTTCACCACCCTTCCAAGAGTTTGCCCCCCCTCACCAACACCGAGATCCCTCTTCACCACCCTTCCCAGAGCGTGCCCCCCCCACACCAACACCGAGATCCCTCTTCACCACCCTTCCCAGAGATTACCCCCCCTCACCAACACAGAGATCCCTCTTCACCAGTCTTCCCAGAGTTTGCCCCCCCTCACCAACGCAGAGATCCCTCTTCACCACCCTTCCCAGAGCTTGCCCCCCTCACCAACACAGAGATCCCTCTTCACCACCCCTCCCAGAGCTTGCACCCCCTCACCAACACAGAGATCCCTCTTCACCACCATTCCCAGAGCTTGCCCCCCATCAACACAGAGATCCCTCTTCACCACCCTTCCCAGAGCTTGCCCCCCCTCCTCACCAACACAGAGATCCCTCTTCACCACCCTTCCCAGAGCTTGCCCCCCCTCACCAACACAGATCCCTCTTCACCACCCTTCCCAGAGCTTGCCCCCCATCAACACAGAGATCCCTCTTCACCACCCTTCCCAGAGCTTGCCCCCTCCACAAACACAGAGATCCACCACCCTTCCCAGAGCTTGCCCCCCTCACCAACACAGAGATCCCTCTTCACCACCCTTCCCAGAGCTTGCCCCCCTCACCATCACAGAGATCCCTCTTCACCACCCTTCCCAGAGCTTGCCCCCCTCACCAACACAGAGATCCCTCTTCACCACCCTTCCCAGAGCTTGCCCCCCCTCACCAACACCGAGATCCCTATTCACCACCCTTCCCAGAGCGTGCCCCCCCTCACCAACACAGAGATCCCTCTTCACCACCCTTCCCAGAGCTTGCCCCCCTCACCAACACAGAGATCCCACCACCACCCTTCCCAGAGCTTGCCCCCCTCACCAACACAGAGATCCCTCTTCACCACCCTTCCCAGAGCTTGCCCCACTCACCAACACCGAGATCCCTCTTCACCACCCTTCCCAGAGCTTGCCCCCCTCACCAACACAGAGATCCCTCTTCACCACCCTTCCCAGAGCTTGCCCCCCTCACCAACACCGAGATCCCTCTTCAGCACCCTTCCCAGAGCTTGCCCCCCCTTCAACACAGAGATCCCTCTTCACCACCCTTCCCAGAGCGTGTCTCCCCCTCACCAACACAGAGATCCCTCTTCACCACCCTTCCCAGCACTTGCCCCCCTCACCAACACAGAGATCCCTCTTCACCACCCTTCCCAGAGCTTGCCCCCCTCACCAACACCGAGATCCCTCTTCACGACCCTTCCCAGAGCGTGCCCCCCCCTCACCAACACAGAGATCCCTCTTCACCACCCTTCCCAGAGCTTGCCCCCCATCAACACAGAGATCCCTCTTCAACACCCTTCCCAGAGCTTGCCCCTCCCTCACCAACACCGATCCCTCTTCACCACCCTTCCCAGAGCATGACCCCCTCACCAACACAGAGATCCCTCTTCACCACCCTTCCCAGAGCTTGCCCCCCTCACCAACACAGAGATCCCTCCACCACCCTTCCCAGAGCTTGCCCCCCCTCACCAACACAGAGATCCCTCTTCACCAGCCTTCCCAGAGCTTGCCCCCCCCTCCTCACCAACACAGAGATCCCTCTTCACCAGCCTTCCCAGAGCTTGCCCCCCCTCCTCACCAACACAGAGATCCCTCTTCACCACCCTTCCCAGAGTTTGCCCCCCCTCACCAACACAGAGATCCCTCTTCACCACCCTTCCCAGAGCTTGCCCCCCCTCACCAACACAGAGATCCCTCTTCACCACCCCTCCCAGAGCTTGCACCCCCTCACCAACACAGAGATCCCTCTTCACCACCCTTCCCAGAGCTTGCCCCCCCTCCTCACCAACACAGAGATCCCTCTTCACCAGCCTTCCCAGAGCTTGCCCCCCATCAACACAGAGATCCCTCTTCACCACCCTTCCCAGAGCTTGCCCCTCCCTCACCAGCACAGAGATCCCTCCACCACCCTTCCCAGAGTTTGCCCCCCCTCACCAACACAGAGATCCCTCTTCACCAGCCTTCCCAGAGTTTGCCCCCCCCTCCTCAACAACACAGAGATTCCTCTTCACCACCCTTCCCAGAGCTTGCCCCCCCTCATGAACACAGAGATCCCTCTTCACCACCCTACCCAGAGCTTGCCCCCCTCACCAACACAGAGACCCCACTTCAACACCCTTCCCAGATCTTGCCCCCCTCACCAACACCGATTCCTCTTCACCACCCTTCCCAGAGCTTGCCCCCCCTCACCAACACAGATCCCTCTTCACCATCCTTCCCAGAGCGTGCCCCCACTCACCAACACAGAGATCCCTCTTCACCACCCTTCCCAGAGCTTGCCCCCCTCACCAACACAGAGATCCCTCTTCACCACCCTTCCCAGAGCTTGCCCCCCCTCACCAACACAGAGATCCCTCTTCACCAGCCTTCCCAGAGCTTGCCCCCCTTCCTCACCAACACAGAGATCCCTCTTCACCACCCTTCCCAGAGCTTGCCCCCCTCACCAACACCGAGATCCCTCTTCACCACCCTTCCCAGAGCGTGCCCCCCCTCACCAACACTGAGATCCCTCTTCACCACCCTTCCCAGAGCATGACCCCCTCACCAACACAGAGATCCCACTTCACCACCCTTCCCAGAGCTTGCCCCCCCTCACCAACACAGAGATCCCTCCACCACCCTTCCCAGAGCTTGCCCCCCCTCACCAACACAGAGATCCCTCTTCACCAGCCTTCCCAGAGCTTGCCCCCCCCTCCTCAACAACACAGAGATCCCTCTTCACCACCCTTCCCAGAGCTTGCCCCCCTCATGAACACAGAGATCCCTCTTCACCACCCTACCCAGAGCTTGCCCCCCTCACCAACACAGATCCCTCTTCACCACCCTTCCCAGAGCGTGCCCCCACTCACCAACACAGAGATCCCTCTTCACCACCCTTCCCAGAGTTTGCCCCCCTCACAAACAGAGATCCCTCTTCACCACCCTTCCCAGAGCTTGCCCCCCCTCACCAACACAGAGATCCCTCTTCACCAGCCTTCCCAGAGCTTGCCCCCCTTCCTCACCAACACAGAGATCCCTCTTCACCACCCTTCCCAGAGCTTGCCCCCCTCACCAACACCGAGATCCCTCTTCACCACCCTTCCCAGAGCGTGCCCCCCCTCACCAACACTGAGATCCCTCTTCACCACCCTTCCCAGAGCTTGCCCCCCATCAACACAGAGATCCCTCTTCACCACCCTTCCCAGAGCTTGCCCCTCCCTCACCAACACCGATCCCTCTTCACCACCCTTCCCAGAGCATGACCCCCTCACCAACACAGAGATCCCTCTTCACCACCCTTCCCAGAGCTTGCCCCCCCTCACCAACACAGAGATCCCTCCACCACCCTTCCCAGAGCTTGCCCCCCCTCACCAACACAGAGATCCCTCCACCACCCTTCCCAGAGCTTGCCCCCCCTCACCAACACAGAGATCCCTCTTCACCACCCTTCCCAGAGCTTGCCCCCCTCACCATCACAGAGATCCCTCTTCACCACCATTCCCAGAGCTTGCCCCCCTCACCAACACAGAGATCCCTCTTCACCACCCTTCCCAGAGCTTGCCCCCCTCACCAACACAGAGATCCCTCTTCACCACCCTTCCCAGAGCGTGCCCCCCCTCACCAACACAGATCCCTCTTCACCACCCTTCCAAGAGTTTGCCCCCCCTCACCAACACCGAGATCCCTCTTCACCACCCTTCCCAGAGCGTGCCCCCCTCACCAACACAGAGATCCCTCTTCACCACCCTTCCCAGAGCGTGCCCCCCCTCACCAACACAGATCCCTCTTCACCACCCTTCCAAGAGTTTGCCCCCCCTCACCAACACCGAGATCCCTCTTCACCACCCTTCCCAGAGCGTGCCCCCCCACACCAACACCGAGATCCCTCTTCACCACCCTTCCCAGAGATTACCCCCCCCCTCACCAACAGAGATCCCTCTTCACCAGTCTTCCCAGAGTTTGCCCCCCCTCACCAACGCAGAGATCCCTCTTCACCACCCTTCCCAGAGCTTGCCCCCCTCACCAACACAGAGATCCCTCTTCACCACCCTTCCCAGAGCTTGCCCCCCCTCCTCACCAACACAGAGATCCCTCTTCACCACCCTTCCCAGAGCTTGCCCCCCCTCACCAACACAGATCCCTCTTCACCACCCTTCCCAGAGCTTGCCCCCCATCAACACAGAGATCCCTCTTCACCACCCTTCCCAGAGCTTGCCCCCTCCACAAACACAGAGATCCACCACCCTTCCCAGAGCTTGCCCCCCTCACCAACACAGAGATCCCTCTTCACCACCCTTCCCAGAGCTTGCCCCCCTCACCATCACAGAGATCCCTCTTCACCACCCTTCCCAGAGCTTGCCCCCCTCACCAACACAGAGATCCCTCTTCACCACCCTTCCCAGAGCTTGCCCCCCCTCACCAACACCGAGATCCCTCTTCACCACCCTTCCCAGAGCGTGCCCCCCCTCACCAACACAGAGATCCCTCTTCACCACCCTTCCCAGAGCTTGCCCCCCTCACCAACACAGAGATCCCACCACCACCCTTCCCAGAGCTTGCCCCCCTCACCAACACTGAGATCCCTCTTCACCACCCTTCCCAGAGCTTGCCCCACTCACCAACACCGAGATCCCTCTTCACCACCCTTCCCAGAGATTACCCCCCCCCTCACCAACACAGAGATCCCTCTTCACCAGTCTTCCCAGAGTTTGCCCCCCCTCACCAACGCAGAGATCCCTCTTCACCACCCTTCCCAGAGCTTGCCCCCCTCACCAACACAGAGATCCATCTTCACCACCCTTCCCAGAGCTTGCCCCCCCTCCTCACCAACACAGAGATCCCTCTTCACCACCCTTCCCAGAGCTTGCCCCCCCTCACCAACACAGATCCCTCTTCACCACCCTTCCCAGAGCTTGCCCCCCATCAACACAGAGATCCCTCTTCACCACCCTTCCCAGAGCTTGCCCCCTCCACAAACACAGAGATCCACCACCCTTCCCAGAGCTTGCCCCCCTCACCAACACAGAGATCCCTCTTCACCACCCTTCCCAGAGCTTGCCCCCCTCACCATCACAGAGATCCCTCTTCACCACCCTTCCCAGAGCTTGCCCCCCTCACCAACACAGAGATCCCTCTTCACCACCCTTCCCAGAGCTTGCCCCCCCTCACCAACACCGAGATCCCTCTTCACCACCCTTCCCAGAGCGTGCCCCCCCTCACCAACACAGAGATCCCTCTTCACCACCCTTCCCAGAGCTTGCCCCCCTCACCAACACAGAGATCCCACCACCACCCTTCCCAGAGCTTGCCCCCCTCACCAACACTGAGATCCCTCTTCACCACCCTTCCCAGAGCTTGCCCCACTCACCAACACCGAGATCCCTCTTCACCACCCTTCCCAGAGCTTGCCCCCCTCACCAACACAGAGATCCCACTTCACCACCCTTCCCAGAGCTTGCCCCCCTCACCAACACCGAGATCCCTCTTCAGCACCCTTCCCAGAGCTTGCCCCCCCTTCAACACAGAGATCCCTCTTCACCAGCCTTCCCAGAGCGTGTCTCCCCCTCACCAACACAGAGATCTCTCTTCACCACCCTTCCCAGAGCTTGCCCCCCCTTCAACACAGAGATCCCTCTTCACCACCCTTCCCAGAGCGTGTCTCCCCCTCACCAACACAGAGATCCCTCTTCACCACCCTTCCCAGAACTTGCCCCCCCTCCTCACCAACACAGAGATCCCTCTTCACCACCCTTCCCAGAGCTTGCCCCCATCACCAACACCGAGATCCCTCTTCAGCACCCTTCCCAGAGCTTGCCCCCCCTTCAACACAGAGATCCCTCTTCACCAGCCTTCCCAGAGCGTGTCTCCCCCTCACCAACACAGAGATCCCTCTTCACCACCCTTCCCAGAGCTTGCCCCCCCTCACCAACACAGAGATCCCTCTTCACCACCCTTCCCAGAACTTGCCCCCACTCCTCACCAACACAGAGATCCCTCTTCACCACCCTTCCCAGTGCTTGCCCCCCTCACCAACACCGAGATCCCTCTTCACGACCCTTCCCAGAGCGTGCCCCCCCCTCACCAACACAGAGATCCCTCTTCACCACCCTTCCCAGAGCTTGCCCCGCTTCCTCACCAACACAGAGATCCCTCTTCACCACCCTTCCCAGAGATTGCCCCCTTCCTCACCAACACAGAGATCCCTCTTCACCACCCTTCCCAGAGCTTGCCCCGCTTCCTCACCAACACAGAGATCCCTCTTCACCAGCCTTCCCAGAGCTTGCCCCCCTTCCTCACCAACACAGAGATCCCTCTTCACCACCCTTCCCAGAGCATGCCCCCCATCAACACAGAGATCCCTCTTCAACACCCTTCCCAGAGCTTGCCCCTCCCTCACCAACACCGATCCCTCTTCACCACCCTTCCCAGAGCATGACCCCCTCACCAACACAGAGATCCCTCTTCACCACCCTTCCCAGAGCTTGCCCCCCTCACCAACACAGAGATCCCTCCACCACCCTTCCCAGAGCTTGCCCCCCCTCACCAACACAGAGATCCCTCTTCACCAGCCTTCCCAGAGCTTGCCCCCCCCTCCTCAACAACACAGAGATCCCTCTTCACCACCCTTCCCAGAGTTTGCCCCCCCTCATGAACACAGAGATCCCTCTTCACCACCCTACCCAGAGCTTGCCCCCCTCACCAACACAGAGACCCCACTTCAACACCCTTCCCAGATCTTGCCCCCCTCACCAACACAGAGATCCCTCTTCACCACCCTACCCAGAGCTTGCCCCCCTCACCAACACAGAGACCCCACTTCAACACCCTTCCCAGATCTTGCCCCACTCACCAACACCGATTCCTCTTCACCACCCTTCCCAGAGCTTGCCCCCCCTCACCAACACAGATCCCTCTTCACCACCCTTCCCAGAGTTTGCCCCCCTCCTCACCAACACAGAGATCCCTCTTCACCAACCTTCCCAGAGTTTGCCCCCCCTCACCAACACAGAGATCCCTCTTCACCACCCTTCCCAGAGCTTGCCCCCCCTCAGCAACACCGAGATCCCTCTTCACCACCCTTCCCAGAGATTGCCCCCCCTCACCAACACAGAGATCCCTCTTCACCAGCCTTCCCAGAGCTTGCCCCCCCTCCTCACCAACACAGAGATCCCTCTTCACCACCCTTACCAGAGTTTGCCCACCCTCACCAACACAGAGATCCCTCTTCACCACCCTTCCCAGAGCTTGCCCCCCCTCACCAACACAGAGATCCCTCTTCACCACCCCTCCCAGAGCTTGCACCCCCTCACCAACACAGAGATCCCTCTTCACCACACTTCCCAGAGCTTGCCCCCCATCAACACAGAGATCCCTCTTCACCACCCTTCCCAGAGCTTGCCCCCCCTCCTCACCAACACAGAGATCCCTCTTCACCACCCATCCCAGAGCTTGCCCCCCCTCACCAACACAGATCCCTCTTCACCACCCTTCCCAGAGCTTGCCCCCTCCACAAACACAGAGATCCCTCTTCACCACCCTTCCCAGAGCTTGCCCCCCTCACCAACACAGAGATCCCTCTTCACCACCCTTCCCAGAGCTTGCCCCCCTCACCAACACAGAGATCCCTCTTCACCACCCTTCCCAGAGCTTGCCCCCCTCACCAACACAGAGATCCCTCTTCACCACACTTCCCAGAGCTTGCCCCCTCACCAACACTGAGATCCCTCTTCACCACCCTTCCCAGAACTTGCCCCCACTCCTCACCAACACAGAAATCCCTCTTCACCACCCTTCCCAGAGCATGCCCCCACTCACCAACACAGAGATCCCTCTTCACCACACTTCCAAGAGCTTGCCCCCCTTACCAACACAGAGATCCCTCTTCACCACCCTTCCCAGAGCTTGCCCCCCCTCACCAACACAGAGATCCCTCTTCACCAGCCTTCCCAGAGCTTGCCCCCCTTCCTCACCAACACAGAGATCCCTCTTCACCACCCTTCCCAGAGCTTGCCCCCCTCACCAACACCGAGATCCATCTTCACCACCCTTCCCAGAGCGTGCCCCCCCTCACCAACACTGAGATCCCTCTTCACCACCCTTCCCAGAGCTTGCCCCCCATCAACACAGAGATCCCTCTTCACCACCCTTCCCAGAGCTTGCCCCTCCCTCACCAACACCGATCCCTCTTCACCACCCTTCCCAGAGCATGACCCCCTCACCAACACAGAGATCCCTCTTCACCACCCTTCCCAGAGCTTGTCCCCCCTCACCAACACAGAGATCCCTCTTCACCACACTTCCCAGAGCTTGCCCCCCCTCACCAACACAGAGATCCCTCCACCACCCTTCCCAGAGCTTGCCCCCCCTCACCAACACAGAGATCCCTCTTCACCAGCCTTCGCAGAGCTTGCCCCCCCTCCTCAACAACACAGAGATCCCTCTTCACCACCCTTCCCAGAGCTTGCCCCCCCTCATGAACACAGAGATCCCTCTTCACCACCCTTCCCAGAGCTTGCCCCCTCCACAAACACAGAGATCCCTCTTCACCACCCTTCCCAGAGCTTGCCCCCCTCACCAACACAGAGATCCCTCTTCACCACCCTTCCCAGAGCTTGCCCCCGTCACCATCACAGAGATCCCTCTTCACCACCATTCCCAGAGCTTGCCCCCCTCACCAACACAGAGATCCCTCTTCACCACCCTTCCCAGAGCTTGCCCCCCTCACCAACTCTGAGATCCCTCTTCACCACCCTTCCCAGAGCTTGCCCCCCTCACCAACACAGAGATCCCTCTTCACCACCCTTCCCAGAGCGTGCCCCCCCCTCACCAACACTGAGATCCCTCTTCACCACCCTTCCCAGAGCTTGCCCCCCATCAAGACAGAGATCCCTCTTCACCACCCTTCCCAGAGCTTGCCCCTCCCTCACCAACACCGAACGCTCTTCACCACCCTTCCCAGAGCATGCCCCCCTCACCAACACAGAGATCACTCTTCACCACCCTTCCCAGAGCTTGCCCCCCCTCACCAACACAGAGATCCCTCTTCACCACCCTTCCCAGAGCTTGCCCCCCCTCATGAACACAGAGATCCCTCTTCACCACCCTACCCAGAGATTGCCCCCCTCACCAACACAGACCCCTCTTCACCACCCTTCCCAGAGCTTGCCCCCCATCAACACAGAGATCCCTCTTCACCACCCTTCCCAGAGCTTGCCCCTCCCTCACCAACCGATCCCTCTTCACCACCCTTCCCAGAGCATGACCCCCTCACCAACACAGAGATCCCTCTTCACCACCCTTCCCAGAGCTTGTCCCCCCTCACCAACACAGAGATCCCTCTTCACCACCCTTCCCAGAGCTTGCCCCCCCTCACCAACACAGAGATCCCTCCACCACCCTTCCCAGAGCTTGCCCCCCCTCACCAACACAGAGATCCCTCTTCACCAGCCTTCGCAGAGCTTGCCCCCCCTCCTCAACAACACAGAGATCCCTCTTCACCACCCTTCCCAGATCTTGCCCCACTCACCAACACCGATTCCTCTTCACCACCCTTCCCAGAGCTTGCCCCCCCTCACCAACACAGATCCCTCTTCACCACCCTTCCCAGAGTTTGCCCCCCTCCTCACCAACACAGAGATCCCTCTTCACCAACCTTCCCAGAGTTTGCCCCCCCTCACCAACACAGAGATCCCTCTTCACCACCCTTCCCAGAGCTTGCCCCCCCTCAGCAACACCGAGATCCCTCTTCACCACCCTTCC
The DNA here is from genome assembly GCF_030144855.1 of Hypanus sabinus. Lineage (NCBI taxonomy): Eukaryota > Metazoa > Chordata > Chondrichthyes > Myliobatiformes > Dasyatidae > Hypanus > Hypanus sabinus. Next base: position 23,583 of record NW_026779880.1, read on the forward strand.
CAGAGATTGCCCCCCCTCACCAACACAGAGATCCCTCTTCACCAGCCTTCCCAGAGCTTGCCCCCCCTCCTCACCAACACAGAGATCCCTCTTCACCACCCTTACCAGAGTTTGCCCACCCTCACCAACACAGAGATCCCTCTTCACCACCCTTCCCAGAGCTTGCCCCCGCTCACCAACACAGAGATCCCTCTTCACCACCCCTCCCAGAGCTTGCACCCCCTCACCAACACAGAGATCCCTCTTCACCACACTTCCCAGAGCTTGCCCCCCATCAACACAGAGATCCCTCTTCACCACCCTTCCCAGAGCTTGCCCCCCCTCCTCACCAACACAGAGATCCCTCTTCACCACCCATCCCAGAGCTTGCCCCCCCTCACCAACACAGATCCCTCTTCACCACCCTTCCCAGAGCTTGCCCCCTCCACAAACACAGAGATCCCTCTTCACCACCCTTCCCAGAGCTTGCCCCCCTCACCAACACAGAGATCCCTCTTCACCACCCTTCCCAGAGCTTGCCCGCCTCACCAACACAGAGATCCCTCTTCACCACCCTTCCCAGAGCTTGCCCCCCTCACCAACACAGAGATCCCTCTTCACCACACTTCCCAGAGCTTGCCCCCCTCACCAACACTGAGATCCCTGTTCACCACCCTTCCCAGAACTTGCCCCCACTCCTCACCAACACAGAAATCCCTCTTCACCACCCTTCCCAGAGCGTGCCCCCACTCACCAACACAGAGATCCCTCTTCACCACACTTCCAAGAGCTTGCCCCCCTTACCAACACAGAGATCCCTCTTCACCACCCTTCCCAGAGCTTGCCCCCCCTCACCAACACAGAGATCCCTCTTCACCACCCTTCCCAGAGCTTGCCCCCTCCACAAACACAGAGATCCCTCTTCACCACCCTTCCCAGAGCTTGCTCCCCTCACCAACACAGATCCCTCTTCACCACCCTTCCCAGAGCTTGCCCCCCTCACCATCACAGAGATCCCTCTTCACCACCATTCCCAGAGCTTGCCCCCCTCACCAACACAGAGATCCCTCTTCACCACCCTTCCCAGAGCTTGCCCCCCTCACCAACTCTGAGATCCCTCTTCACCACCCTTCCCAGAGCTTGCCCCCCTCACCAACACAGAGATCCCTCTTCACCACCCTTCCCAGAGCGTGCCCCCCCCTCACCAACACTGAGATCCCTCTTCACCACCCTTCCCAGAGCTTGCCCCCCATCAAGACAGAGATCCCTCTTCACCACCCTTCCCAGAGCTTGCCCCTCCCTCACCAACACCGAACGCTCTTCACCACCCTTCCCAGAGCATGCCCCCCTCACCAACACAGAGATCCCTCTTCACCACCCTTCCCAGAGCTTGCCCCCCCTCACCAACACAGAGATCCCTCCACCACCCTTCCCAGAGCTTGCCCCCCCTCATGAACACAGAGATCCCTCTTCACCACCCTACCCAGAGATTGCCCCCCTCACCAACACAGACCCCTCTTCACCACCCTTCCCAGAGCTTGCCCCCCTCCTCACCAACACAGAGATCCCTCTTCACCACCCTTCCCAGAGCTTGCCCCCCATCAACACAGAGATCCCTCTTCACCACCCTTCCCTGAGCTTGCCCCTCCCTCACCAACACCGATCCCTCTTCACCACCCTTCCCAGAGCATGACCCCCTCACCAACACAGAGATCCCTCTTCACCACCCTTCCCAGAGCTTGTCCCCCCTCACCAACACAGAGATCCCTCTTCACCACCCTTCCCAGAGCTTGCCCCCCCTCACCAACACAGAGATCCCTCCACCACCCTTCCCAGAGCTTGCCCCCCCTCACCAACACAGAGATCCCTCTTCACCAGCCTTCGCAGAGCTTGCCCCCCCTCCTCAACAACACAGAGATCCCTCTTCACCACCCTTCCCAGAGCTTGCCCCCCCTCATGAACACAGAGATCCCTCTTCACCACCCTTCCCAGAGCTTGCCCCCTCCACAAACACAGAGATCCCTCTTCACCACCCTTCCCAGAGCTTGCCCCCCTCACCAACACAGAGATCCATCTTCACCACCCTTCCCAGAGCTTGCCCCCCTCACCATCACAGAGATCCCTCTTCACCACCATTCCCAGAGCTTGCCCCCCTCACCAACACAGAGATCCCTCTTCACCACCCTTCCCAGAGCTTGCCCCCCTCACCAACTCTGAGATCCCGCTTCACCACCCTTCCCAGAGCTTGCCACCCTCACCAACACAGAGATCCCTCTTCACCACCCTTCCCAGAGCGTGCCCCCCCTCACCAACACTAAGATCCCTCTTCACCACCCTTCCCAGAGCTTGCCCCCATCAACACAGAGATCCCTCTTCACCACCCTTCCCAGAGCGTGCCCCCCCTCACCAACACTGAGATCCCTCTTCACCACCCTTCCCAGAGCTTGCCCCCCATCAACACAGAGATCCCTCTTCACCACCCTTCCCAGAGCTTGCCCCTCCCTCACCAACACCGATCCCTCTTCACCACCCTTCCCAGAGCATGCCCCCCTCACCAACACCGAGATCCCTCTTCACCACCCTTCCCAGAGCTTGCCCCCCCTCACCAACACAGAGATCCCTCTTCACCAGCCTTCCCAGAGCTTGCCCCCCTCCTCACCAACACAGAGATCCCTCTTCACCACACTTCCCAGAGTTTGCCCCCCCTCCTCACCAACACAGATCCCTCTTCACCACCCTTCCCAGAGCTTGCCCCACCTCACCAACACAGAGATCCCTCCACCACCCTTCCCAGAGGTTGCACCCCCTCACCAACACAGAGATCCCTCTTCACCACCCTTCCCAGAGCTTGCCCCCCATCAACACAGAGATCCCTCTTCACCACCCTTCCCAGAGCTTGCCCCCCATCAACACAGAGATCCCTCTTCACCACCCTTCCCAGAGCTTGCCCCCGCTCCTCACCAACACAGAGATCCCTCTTCACCACCCTTCCCAGAGCTTGCCCCCCTCACCAACACAGAGATCCCTCTTCACCACCCTTCCCAGAGCTTGCCCCCCTCACCAACACAGAGATCCTTCTTCACCACCCTTCCCAGAGCTTGCCCCCCTCACCAACACAGAGATCCCTCTTCACCACCCTTCCCAGAACTTGCCCCCCTCACCAACACTGAGATCCCTCTTCACCACCCTTCCCAGAGCTTGCCCCCCTCACCAACACCGAGATCCCTCTTCACCACCCTTCCCAGAGCTTGCCCCCCCTTCAACACAGAGATCCCTCTTCACCACCCTTCCCAGAGCTTGCCCTCCTCACAGAGATCCCTCTTCACCAGCCTTCCCAGAGCTTGCCCCCCCTCCTCACCAACACAGAGATCCCTCTTCACCACCCTTCCCAGAGCTTGCCCCCCTCACCAACACCGAGATCCCTCTTCACCACCCTTCCCAGAGCTTGCCCCATCAACACAGAGATCCCTCTTCACCACCCTTCCCAGAGCTTGCCCCTCCCTCACCAACACCGATCCCTCTTCACCACCCTTCCCAGAGCATGACCCCCTCACCAACACAGAGATCCCTCTTCACCACCCTTCCCAGAGTTTGCCCCCCCTCCTCACCAACACAGAGATCCCTCTTCACCACCCTTCCCAGAGTTTGCCCCTCCTCACCAACACAGAGATCCCTTTTCACCACCCTTCCCAGAGCTTGCCCCCCCTCACCAACAGAGATCCCTCTTCACCACCGTTCCCAGAGCTTGCACCCCCTCACCAACACAGAGATCCCTCTTCACCAGCCTTCCCAGAGCTTGCCCCCCCTCCTCACCAACACAGAGATCCCTCTTCAACACCCTTCCCAGAGCTTGCCCCCCTCACCAACACCGAGATCCCTCCACCACCCTTCCCAGAGCATGCCCCCCCTCCTCACCAACACAGAGATCCCTCTTCACCACCCTTCCCAGAGCTTGCCCCCCCTCACCAACACAGAGATCCCTCTTCACCACCCTTCCCAGAGCTTGCCCCCCCTCACCAACACAGAGATCCCTCTTCACCACCCTTCCCAGAGCTTGCCCCCCTCACCAACACAGAGATCCCGCCACCACCCTTCCCAGAGCTTGCACCCCCTCACCAACACAGAGATCCCTCTTCACCAGCCTTCCCAGAGCTTGCCCCCCTCCTCACCAACACAGAGATCCCTCTTCACCACACTTCCCAGAGTTTGCCCCCCCTCCTCACCAACACAGATCCCTCTTCACCACCCTTCCCAGAGCTTGCCCCACCTCACCAACACAGAGATCCCTCCACCACCCTTCCCAGAGGTTGCACCCCCTCACCAACACAGAGATCCCTCTTCACCACCCTTCCCAGAGCTTGCCCCCCATCAACACAGAGATCCCTCTTCACCACCCTTCCCAGAGCTTGCCCCCCATCAACACAGAGATCCCTCTTCACCACCCTTCCCAGAGCTTGCCCCCGCTCCTCACCAACACAGAGATCCCTCTTCACCACCCTTCCCAGAGCTTGCCCCCCTCACCAACACAGAGATCCCTCTTCACCACCCTTCCCAGAGCTTGCCCCCCTCACCAACACAGAGATCCCTCTTCACCACCCTTCCCAGAGCTTGCCCCCCTCACCAACACAGAGATCCCTCTTCACCACCCTTCCCAGAGCTTGCCCCCCTCACCAACACAGAGATCCCTCTTCACCACCCTTCCCAGAGCTTGCCCCCCTCACCAACACCGTGATCCCTCTTCACCTCCCTTCCCAGAGCTTGCCCCCCCTTCAACACAGAGATCCCTCTTCACCACCCTTCCCAGAGCTTGCCCCCCTCACCAACACAGAGATCCCTCTTCACCACCCTTCCCAGAGCTTGCCCCTCCCTCACCAACACCGATCCCTCTTCACCACCCTTCCCAGAGCATGACCCCCTCGCCAACACAGAGATCCCTCCACCACCCTTCCCAGAGCTTGCCCCCCCTCACCAACACAGAGATCCCTCTTCACCAGCCTTCCCAGAGCTTGCGCCCCCCCCTCAACAACACAGAGATCCCTCTTCACCACCCTTCCCAGAGCTTGCCCCCCCTCATGAACACAGAGATCCCTCTTCACCACCCTACCCAGAGCTTGCCCCCCTCACCAACACAGAGACCCCACTTCACCACCCTTCCCAGATCTTGCCCCCCTCACCAACACCGAGATCCCTCTTCACCACCCTTCCCAGAGCTTGCCCCCCCTTCAACACAGAGATCCCTCTTCACCACCCTTCCCAGAGCTTGCCCCCTCCTCACCAACACAGAGATCCCTCTTCACCACCCTTCCCAGAGTTTTCCCCCCCTCACCAACACAGAGATCCCTCTTCACCACCCTTCCCAGAGTTTGCCCCCCCCTCAGCAACACCGAGATCCCTCTTAACCACCCTTCCCAGAGCTTGCCCCCCCTTCAACACAGAGATCCCTCTTCACCACCCTTCCCAGAGCTTGCCCTCCTCACAGAGATCCCTCTTCACCAGCCTTCCCAGAGCTTGCCCCCCCTCCTCACCAACACAGAGATCCCTCCACCACCCTTCCCAGAGCTTGCCCCCCTCACCAACACCGAGATCCCTCTTCACCACCCTTCCCAGAGCTTGCCCCATCAACACAGAGATCCCTCTTCATCACCCTTCCCAGAGCTTGCCCCTCCCTCACCAACACCGATCCCTCTTCACCACCCTTCCCAGAGCATGACCCCCTCACCAACACAGAGATCCCTCTTCACCACCCTTCCCAGAGTTTGCCCCCCCTCCTCACCAACACAGAGATCCCTCTTCACCACCCTTCCCCGAGTTTGCCCCCCCTCACCAACACAGAGATCCCTTTTCACCACCCTTCCCAGAGCTTGCCCCCCCTCACCAACACAGAGATCCCTCTTCACCACCCTTCCCAGAGCTTGCACCCCCTCACCAACACAGAGATCCCTCTTCACCAGCCTTCCCAGAGCTTGCCCCCCCTCCTCACCAACACGGAGATCCCTCTTCAACACCCTTCCCAGAGCTTGCCCCCCTCACCAACACCGAGATCCCTCCACCACCCTTCCCAGAGCATGCCCCCCCTCCTCACCAACACAGAGATCCCTCTTCACCACCCTTCCCAGAGCTTGCCCCCCCTCACCATCACAGAGATCCCTCTTCACCACCCTTCCCAGAGCTTGCCCCCCCTCACCAACACAGAGATCCCTCTTCACCACCCTTCCCAGAGCTTGCCCCGCTCACCAACACAGAGATCCCTCCACCACCCTTCCCAGAGCTTGCACCCCCTCACCAACACAGAGATCCCTCTTCACCACCCTTCCCAGAGCTTGCCCCCCATCAACACAGAGATCCCTCTTCACCACCCTTCCCAGAGCTTGCCGCCCATCAACACAGAGATCCCTCTTCACCACCCTTCCCAGAGCTTGCCCCCGCTCCTCACCAACACAGAGATCCCTCTTCACCACCCTTCCCAGAGCTTGCCCCCCCTCACCAACACAGATCCCTCTTCACCACCCTTCCCAGAGCTTGCCCCCTCCACAAACACAGAGATCCCTCTTCACCACCCTTCCCAGAGCTTGCCCCCCTCACCAACACAGAGATCCCTCTTCACCACCCTTCCCAGAGCTTGCCCCCCTCACCAACACAGAGATCCCTCTTCACCACCCTTCCCAGAGCTTGCCCCCCTCACCAACACAGAGATCCCTCTTCACCACCCTTCCCAGAGCTTGCCCCCCTCACCAACACAGAGATCCCTCTTCACCACCCTTCCCAGAGCTTGCCCCCCTACCAACACCGAGATCCCTCTTCACCACCCTTCCCAGAGCTTGCCCCCCCTTCAACACAGAGATCCCTCTTCACCACCCTTCCCAGAGCTTGCCCCCCTCACCAACACAGAGATCCCTCTTCACCACCCTTCCCAGAGCTTGCCCCTCCCTCACCAACACCGATCCCTCTTCACCACCCTTCCCAGAGCATGACCCCCTCACCAACACAGAGATCCCTCTTCACCGCCCTTCCCAGAGCTTGCCCCCCCTCGCCAACACAGAGATCCCTCCACCACCCTTCCCAGAGCTTGCCCCCCCTCACCAACACAGAGATCCCTCTTCACCAGCCTTCCCAGAGCTTGCCCCCCCCTCAACAACACAGAGATCCCTCTTCACCACCCTTCCCAGAGCTTGCCCCCCCTCATGAACACAGAGATCCCTCTTCACCACCCTACCCAGAGCTTGCCCCCCTCACCAACACAGAGACCCCACTTCACCACCCTTCCCAGATCTTGCCCCCCTCACCAACACCGAGATCCCTCTTCACTACCCTTCCCAGAGCTTGCCCCCCCTCACCAACACAGAGATCCCTCTTCACCAGCCTTCCCAGAGCTTGCCCCCCCCCTCAACAACACAGAGATCCCTCTTCACCACCCTTCCCAGAGCTTGCCCCCCCTCATGAACACAGAGATCCCTCTTCACCACCCTACCCAGAGCTTGCCCCCCTCACCAACACAGAGACCCCACTTCACCACCCTTCCCAGATCTTGCCCCCCTCACCAACACCGAGATCCCTCTTCACCACCCTTCCCAGAGCTTGCCCCCACAAACACAGAGATCCCTCTTCACCACCCTTCCCAGAGCTTGCCCCCCTCACCAACACAGAGATCCCTCTTCACCACACTTCCCAGAGCTTGCCCCCCTCACCAACACAGAGATCCCTCTTCACCACCCTTCCCAGAGCTTGCCCCCCTCACCAACACAGAGATCCCTCTTCACCACCCTTCCCAGAGCTTGCCCCCCTCACCAACACAGAGATCCCTCTTCACCACCCTTCCCAGAGCTTGCCCCCCTCACCAACACCGAGATCCCTCTTCACCACCCTTCCCAGAGCTTGCCCCCCCTTCAACACAGAGATCCCTCTTCACCAACCTTCCCAGAGCTTGCCCCCCTCACCAACACAGAGATCCCTCTTCACCACCCTTCCCAGAGCTTGCCCCTCCCTCACCAACACCGATCCCTCTTCACCACCCTTCCCAGAGCATGACCCCCTCACCAACACAGAGATCCCTCTTCACCACCCTTCCCAGAGCTTGCCCCCCCTCGCCAACACAGAGATCCCTCCACCACCCTTCCCAGAGCTTGCCCCCCCTCACCAACACAGAGATCCCTCTTCACCAGCCTTCCCAGAGCTTGCCCCCCCCTCAACAACACAGAGATCCCTCTTCACCACCCTTCCCAGAGCTTGCCCCCCCTCATGAACACAGAGATCCCTCTTCACCACCCTACCCAGAGCTTGCCCCCCTCACCAACACAGAGACCCCACTTCACCACCCTTCCCAGATCTTGCCCCCCTCACCAACACCGAGATCCCTCTTCACTACCCTTCCCAGAGCTTGCCCCCCCTCACCAACACAGAGATCCCTCTTCTCCAGCCTTCCCAGAGCTTGCCCCCCCCCTCAACAACACAGAGATCCCTCTTCACCACCCTTCCCAGAGCTTGCCCCCCCTCATGAACACAGAGATCCCTCTTCACCACCCTACCCAGAGCTTGCCCCCCTCACCAACACAGAGACCCCACTTCACCACCCTTCCCAGATCTTGCCCCCCTCACCAACACCGAGATCCCTCTTCACCACCCTTCCCAGAGCTTGCCCCCACAAACACAGAGATCCCTCTTCACCACCCTTCCCAGAGCTTGCCCCCCTCACCAACACAGAGATCCCTCTTCACCACCCTTCCCAGAGCTTGCCCCCCTCACCAACACAGAGATCCCTCTTCACCACCCTTCCCAGAGCTTGCCCCCCTCACCAACACAGAGATCCCTCTTCACCACCCTTCCCAGAGCTTGCCCCCCTCACCAACACAGAGATCCCTCTTCACCACCCTTCCCAGAGCTTGCCCCCCTCACCAACACCGAGATCCCTCTACACCACCCTTCCCAGAGCTTGCCCCCCCTTCAACAGAGAGATCCCTCTTCACCACCCTTCCCAGAGCTTGCCCCCCTCACCAACACAGCTATCCCTCTTCACCACCCTTCCCAGAGCTTGCCCCCCTCACCAACACAGAGATCCCTCTTCACCACCCTTCCCAGGGCTTGCCCCCCTCACCAACACAGAGATCCCTCTTCACCACCCTTCCCAGAGCTTGCCCCCCTCACCAACACAGAGATCCCTCTTCACCACCCTTCCCAGAGCTTGCCCCCCTACCAACACCGAGATCCCTCTTCACCACCCTTCCCAGAGCTTGCCCCCCCTTCAACACAGAGATCCCTCTTCACCACCCTTCCCAGAGCTTGCCCCCCTCACCAACACAGAGATCCCTCTTCACCACCCTTCCCAGAGCTTGCCCCTCCCTCACCAACACCGATCCCTCTTCACCACCCTTCCCAGAGCATGACCCCCTCACCAACACAGAGATCCCTCTTCACCGCCCTTCCCAGAGCTTGCCCCCCCTCGCCAACACAGAGATCCCTCCACCACCCTTCCCAGAGCTTGCCCCCCCCTCACCAACACAGAGATCCCTCTTCACCAGCCTTCCCAGAGCTTGCCCCCCCCTCAACAACACAGAGATCCCTCTTCACCACCCTTCCCAGAGCTTGCCCCCCCTCATGAACACAGAGATCCCTCTTCACCACCCTACCCAGAGCTTGCCCCCCTCACCAACACAGAGACCCCACTTCACCACCCTTCCCAGATCTTGCCCCCCTCACCAACACCGAGATCCCTCTTCACTACCCTTCCCAGAGCTTGCCCCCCCTCACCAACACAGAGATCCCTCTTCACCAGCCTTCCCAGAGCTTGCCCCCCCCCTCAACAACACAGAGATCCCTCTTCACCACCCTTCCCAGAGCTTGCCCCCCCTCATGAACACAGAGATCCCTCTTCACCACCCTACCCAGAGCTTGCCCCCCTCACCAACACAGAGACCCCACTTCACCACCCTTCCCAGATCTTGCCCCCCTCACCAACACCGAGATCCCTCTTCACCACCCTTCCCAGAGCTTGCCCCCACAAACACAGAGATCCCTCTTCACCACCCTTCCCAGAGCTTGCCCCCCTCACCAACACAGAGATCCCTCTTCACCACACTTCCCAGAGCTTGCCCCCCTCACCAACACAGAGATCCCTCTTCACCACCCTTCCCAGAGCTTGCCCCCCTCACCAACACAGAGATCCCTCTTCACCACCCTTCCCAGAGCTTGCCCCCCTCACCAACACAGAGATCCCTCTTCACCACCCTTCCCAGAGCTTGCCCCCCTCACCAACACCGAGATCCCTCTTCACCACCCTTCCCAGAGCTTGCCCCCCCTTCAACACAGAGATCCCTCTTCACCAACCTTCCCAGAGCTTGCCCCCCTCACCAACACAGAGATCCCTCTTCACCACCCTTCCCAGAGCTTGCCCCTCCCTCACCAACACCGATCCCTCTTCACCACTCTTCCCAGAGCATGACCCCCTCACCAACACAGAGATCCCTCTTCACCACCCTTCCCAGAGCTTGCCCCCCCTCGCCAACACAGAGATCCCTCCACCACCCTTCCCAGAGCTTGCCCCCCCTCACCAACACAGAGATCCCTCTTCACCAGCCTTCCCAGAGCTTGCCCCCCCCTCAACAACACAGAGATCCCTCTTCACCACCCTTCCCAGAGCTTGCCCCCCCTCATGAACACAGAGATCCCTCTTCACCACCCTACCCAGAGCTTGCCCCCCTCACCAACACAGAGACCCCACTTCACCACCCTTCCCAGATCTTGCCCCCCTCACCAACACCGAGATCCCTCTTCACTACCCTTCCCAGAGCTTGCCCCCCCTCACCAACACAGAGATCCCTCTTCACCAGCCTTCCCAGAGCTTGCCCCCCCCCTCAACAACACAGAGATCCCTCTTCACCACCCTTCCCAGAGCTTGCCCCCCCTCATGAACACAGAGATCCCTCTTCACCACCCTACCCAGAGCTTGCCCCCCTCACCAACACAGAGACCCCACTTCACCACCCTTCCCAGATCTTGCCCCCCTCACCAACACCGAGATCCCTCTTCACCACCCTTCCCAGAGCTTGCCCCCACAAACACAGAGATCCCTCTTCACCACCCTTCCCAGAGCTTGCCCCACTCACCAACACAGAGATCCCTCTTCACCACCCTTCCCAGAGCTTGCCCCCCTCACCAACACAGAGATCCCTCTTCACCACCCTTCCCAGAGCTTGCCCCCCTCACCAACACAGAGATCCCTCTTCACCACCCTTCCCAGAGCTTGCCCCCCTCACCAACACAGAGATCTCTCTTCACCACCCTTCCCAGAGCTTGCCCCCCTCACCAACACCGAGATCCCTCTACACCACCCTTCCCAGAGCTTGCCCCCCCTTCAACACAGAGATCCCTCTTCACCACCCTTCCCAGAGCTTGCCCCCCTCACCAACACAGAGATCCCTCTTCACCACCCTTCCCAGAGCTTGCCCCTCCCTCACCAACACCGATCCCTCTTCACCACCCTTCCTAGAGCATGACCCCCTCACCAACACAGAGATCCCTCTTCACCACCCTTCCCAGAGCTTGCCCCCCTCGCCAACACAGAGATCCCTCCACCACCCTTCCCAGAGCTTGCCCCCCCTCACCAACACAGAGATCCCTCTTCACCAGCCTTCCCAGAGCTTGCCCCCCCCTCAACAACACAGAGATCCCTCTTCACCACCCTTCCCAGAGCTTGCCCCCCCTCATGAACACAGAGATCCCTCTTCACCACCCTACCCAGAGCTTGCCCCCCTCACCAACACAGAGACCCCACTTCACCACCCTTCCCAGATCTTGCCCCCCTCACCAACACCGAGATCCCTCTTCACTACCCTTCCCAGAGCTTGCCCCCCCCACACCAACACAGATCCCTCTTCACCACCCTTCCCAGAGCTTGCCCCCTCCTCACCAACACAGAGATCCCTCTTCACCACCCTTCCCAGAGTTTGCCCCCCCTCACCAACACAGAGATCCCTCTTCACCACCCTTCCCAGAGTTTGCCCCCCCCTCAGCAACACCGAGATCCCTCTTCACCACCCTTCCCAGAGCTTGCCCCCCCTTCAACACAGAGATCCCTCTTCACCACCCTTCCCAGAGCTTGCCCTCCTCACAGAGATCCCTCTTCACCAGCCTTCCCAGAGCTTGCCCCCCCTCCTCACCAACACAGAGATCCCTCTTCACCACCCTTCCCAGAGCTTGCCCCCCTCACCAACACCGAGATCCCTCTTCACCACCCTTCCCAGAGCTTGCCCCATCAACACAGAGATCCCTCTTCATCACCCTTCCCAGAGCTTGCCCCTCCCTCACCAACACCGATCCCTCTTCACCACCCTTCCCAGAGCATGACCCCCTCACCAACACAGATACCTCTTCACCACCCTTCCCAGAGTTTGCCCCCCCTCCTCACCAACACAGAGATCCCTCTTCACCACCCTTCCCAGAGTTTACCCCCCCTCACCAACACAGAGATCCCTTTTCACCACCCTTCCCAGAGCTTGCCCCCCCTCACCAACACAGAGATCCCTCTTCACCACCCTTCCCAGAGCTTGCACCCCCTCACCAACACAGAGATCCCTCTTCACCAGCCTTCCCAGAGCTTGCCCCCCCTCCTCACCAACACGGAGATCCCTCTTCAACACCCTTCCCAGAGCTTGCCCCCCTCACCAACACCGAGATCCCTCCACCACCCTTCCCAGAGCATGCCCCCCCTCCTCACCAACACAGAGATCCCTCTTCACCACCCTTCCCAGAGCTTGCCCCCCCTCACCAACACAGAGATCCCTCTTCACCACCCTTCCCAGAGCTTGCCCCCCCTCACCAACACAGAGATCCCTCTTCACCACCCTTCCCAGAGCTTGCCCCGCTCACCAACACAGAGATCCCTCCACCACCCTTCCCAGAGCTTGCCCCCCCTCACCAACACAGATCCCTCTTCACCAGCCTTCCCAGAGCTTGCCCCCCCTCAACAACACAGAGATCCCTCTTCACTACCCTTCCCAGAGCTTGCCCCCCCTCATGAACACAGAGATCCCTCTTCACCACCCTACCCAGAGCTTGCACCCCCTCACCAACACAGAGATCCCTCTTCACCACCCTTCCCAGAGCTTGCCCCCCCTCACCAACACAGATCCCTCTTCACCACCCTTCCCAGAGCTTGCCCCCTCCACAAACACAGAGATCCCTCTTCACCACCCTTCCCAGAGCTTGCCCCCCTCACCAACACAGAGATCCCTCTTCACCACCCTTCCCAGAGCTTGCCCCCCTCACCAACACAGAGATCCCTCTTCACCACCCTTCCCAGAGCTTGCCCCCCTCACCAACACAGAGATCCCTCTTCACCACCCTTCCCAGAGCTTGCCCCCCTCACCAACACAGAGATCCCTCTTCACCACCCTTCCCAGAGCTTGCCCCCCTCACCAACACCGAGATCCCTCTTCACCACCCTTCCCAGAGCTTGCCCCCCCTTCAACACAGAGATCCCTCTTCACTACCCTTCCCAGAGCTTGCCCCCCTCACCAACACAGAGATCCCTCTTCACCACCCTTCCCAGAGCTTGCCCCTCCCTCACCAACACCGATCCCTCCACCACCCTTCCCAGAGCATGACCCCCTCACCAACACAGAGATCCCTCTTCACCACCCTTCCCAGAGCTTGCCCCCCCTCGCCAACACAGAGATCCCTCCACCACCCTTCCCAGAGCTTGCCCCCCCTCACCAACACAGAGATCCCTCTTCACCAGCCTTCCCAGAGCTTGCCCCCCCCCAACAACACAGAGATCCCTCTTCACTACCCTTCCCAGAGCTTGCCCCCCCTCATGAACACAGAGATCCCTCTTCACCACCCTACCCAGAGCTTGCCCCCCTCACCAACACAGAGACCCCACTTCACCACCCTTCCCAGATCTTGCCCCCCTCACCAACACCGAGATCCCTCTTCACTACCCTTCCCAGAGCTTGCCCCCCCTCACCAACACAGATCCCTCTTCACCACCCTTCCCAGAGCTTGCCCCCCTCCTCACCAACACAGAGATCCCTCTTCACCACCCTTCCCAGAGTTTGCCCCCCCTCACCAACACAGAGATCCCTCTTCACCACCCTTCCCAGAGTTTGCCCCCCCCAGCAACACCGAGATCCCTCTTCACCACCCTTCCCAGAGATTGCCCCCCTCACCAACACAGAGATCCCTCTTCACCAGCCTTCCCAGAGTTTGCCCCCCCTCACCAACACAGAGATCCCTCTTCACCACCCTTCCCAGAGCTTGCCCCCCTCACCAACACAGAGATCCCTCCACCACCCTTCCCAGAGCTTGCCCCACCTCACCAACACAGAGATCCCTCCACCACCCTTCCCAGAGCTTGCCCCCCCATCACCAACACAGAGATCCCTCTTCACCAGCCTTCCCAGAGCTTGCCCCCCCCTCCTCAACAACACAGAGATCCCTCTTCACAACCCTTCCCAGAGCTTGCCCCCGCTCATGAACACAGAGATCCCTCTTCACCACCCTACCCAGAGCTTGCCCCCCTCACCAACACAGACCCCACTTCAACAGCCTTCACAGATCTTGCCCCCCTCACAAACACCGAGATCCCTCTTCACCACCCTTCCCAGAGCTTGCCCCCCCCTCACCAACACAGATCCCTCTTCACCACCCTTCCCAGAGCTTGTCCCCCTCCTCAGCAACACCGAGATCCCTCTTCACCACACTTCCCAGAGCTTGCCCCCCATCAACACAGAGATCCCTCTTCACCACCCTTCCCAGAGCTTGCCCCCCCTCCTCACCAACACAGAGATCCCTCTTCACCACCCTTCCCAGAGCTTGCCCCCCCTCACCAACACAGATCCCTCTTCACCACCCTTCCCAGAGCTTGCCCCCTCCACAAACACAGAGATCCCTCTTCACCACCCTTCCCAGAGCTTGCCCCCCTCACCAACACAGAGATCCCTCTTCACCACCCTTCCGAGAGCTTGCCCCCCTCACCAACACAGAGATCCCTCTTCACCACCCTTCCCAGAGCTTGCCCCCCTCACCAACACAGAGATCCCTCTTCACCACCCTTCCCAGAGCTTGCCCACCTCACCAACACCGAGATCCCTCTTCACCACCCTTCCCAGAGCTTGCCCCCCTCACCAACACCGAGATCCCTCTTCACCACCCTTCCCAGAGCTTGCCCCCCCTTCAACACAGAGATCCCTCTTCACCACCCTTCCCAGAGCGTGTCCCCCCCTCACCAACACAGAGATCCCTCTTCACCACCCTTCCCAGAACTTGCCCCCCCTCCTCACCAACACAGAGATCCCTCTTCACCACCCTTCCCAGAGCTTGCCCCCCTCAACAACACCGAGATCCCTCTTCACCACACTTCCCAGAGCGTGCCCCCCCTCACCAACACAGAGATCCCTCTTCACCACCCTTCCCAGAGCTTGCCCCCCATCAACACAGAGATCCCTCTTCACCACCCTTCCCAGAGCTTGCCCCCCTCACCATCACAGAGATCCCTCTTCACCACCCTTCCCAGAGCTTGCCCCCCTCACCAACACAGAGATCCCTCCACCACCCTTCCCAGAGCTTGCCCCCCCTCACCAACACAGAGATCCCTCTTCACCACCCTTCCCAGAGCTTGCCCCCCTCACCAACACAGAGATCCCTCCACCACCCTTCCCAGAGCGTGCCCCCCCCTCACCAACACAGAGATCCCTCTTCACCACCCTTCCCAGAGCTTGCCCCCCTCACCAACACAGAGATCCCTCTTCACCACCCTTCCCAGAGCTTGCCCCCCCTCACCAACACAGAGATCCCTCTTCACCACCCTTCCCAGAGCTTGCCCCCCATCAACACAGAGATCCCTCTTCACCACCCTTCCCAGAGCTTGCCCCTCCCTCACCAACACCGATCCCTCTTCACCACCCTTCCCAGAGCATGACCCCCTCACCAACACACAGATCCCTCTTCACCACCCTTCCCAGAGCTTGCCCCCCCTCACCAACACAGAGATCCCTCCACCACCCTTCCCAGAGCTTGCCCCCCCTCACCAACACAGAGATCCCTCTTCACCAGCCTTCCCAGAGCTTGCCCCCCCTCATGAACACAGAGATCCCTCTTCGCCACCCTACCCAGAGCTTGCCCCCCTCACCAACACAGAGACCCCACCAACACCCTTCCCAGATCTTGCCCCCCTCACCAACACCGAGATTCCTCTTCACCACCCTTCCCAGAGCTTGCTCCCCCTCACCAACACAGATCCCTCTTCACCACCCTTCCCAGAGCTTGCCCCCCCCTCAGCAACACCGAGATCCCTCTTCACCACCCTTCCCAGAGATTGCCCCCCTCACCAACACAGAGATCCCTCTTCACCAGCCTTCCCAGAGCTTGCCCCCTCCTCCTCACCAACACAGAGATCCCTCTTCACCACCCTTCCCAGAGTTTGCCCCCCCTCACCAACACAGAGATCCCTCTTCACCACCCTTCCCAGAGCTTGCCCCCCCTCACCAACACAGAGATCCCTCTTCACCACCCCTCCCAGAGCTTGCACCCCCTCACCAACACAGAGATCCCTCTTCACCACACTTCCCAGAGCTTGCTCCCATCAACACAGAGATCCCTCTTCACCACCCTTCCCAGAGCTTGCCCCCCCTCCTCACCAACACAGAGATCCCTCTTCACCACCCATCCCAGAGCTTGCCCCCTCCACAAACACAGAGATCCCTCTTCACCACCCTTCCCAGAGCTTGCCCCCTCCACAAACACAGAGATCCCTCTTCACCACCCTTCCCAGAGCTTGCCCCCCTCACCAACACAGAGATCCCTCTTCACCACCCTTCCCAGAGCTTGCCCCCCTCACCAACACAGAGATCCCTCTTCACCACCCTTCCCAGAGCTTGCCCCCCTCACCAACACAGAGATCCCTCTTCACCACCCTTCCCAGAGCTTGCCCCCCTCACCAACACCGAGATCCCTCTTCACCACCCTTCCCAGAGCTTGCCCCCCCCTTCAACACAGAGATCCCTCTTCACCACCCTTCCCAGAGCGTCCCCCCCTCACCAACACAGAGATCCCTCTTCACCACCCTTCCCAGAACTTGCCCCCACTCCTCACCAACACAGAGATCCCTCTTCACCACCCTTCCCAGAGCTTGCCCCCCTCACCAACACCGAGATCCCTCTTCACCACCCTTCCCAGAGCGTGCCCCCACTCACCAACACAGAGATCCCTCTTCACCACCCTTCCCAGAGCTTGCCCCCCTCACCAACACAGAGATCCCTATTCACCACCCTTCCCAGAGCTTGCCCCCCCTCACCAACACAGAGATCCCTCTTCACCACCCTTCCCAGAGCATGACCCCCTCACCAACACAGAGATCCCTCTTCACCACCCTTCCCAGAGCTTGCCCCCCCTCGCCAACACAGAGATCCCTCCACCACCCTTCCCAGAGCTTGCCCCCCCTCACCAACTCAGAGATCCCTCTTCACCAGCCTTCCCAGAGCTTGCCCCCCCCTCAACAACACAGAGATCCCTCTTCACCACCCTTCCCAGAGCTTGCCCCCCCTCATGAACACAGAGATCCCTCTTCACTACCCTACCCAGAGCTTGCCCCCCTCACCAACACAGAGACCGCACTTCACCACCCTTCCCAGATCTTGCCCCCCTCACCAACACCGAGATCCCTCTTCACTACCCTTCCCAGAGCTTGCCCCCCCTCACCAACACAGAGATCCCTCTTCACCAGCCTTCCCAGAGCTTGCCCCCCCCTCAACAACACAGAGATCCCTCTTCACCACCCTTCCCAGAGCTTGCCCCCCCTCATGAACACAGAGATCCCTCTTCACCACCCTACCCAGAGCTTGCCCCCCTCACCAACACAGAGACCCCACTTCACCACCCTTCCCAGATCTTGCCCCCCTCACCAACACCGAGATCCCTCTTCACCACCCTTCCCAGAGCTTGCCCCCACAAACACAGAGATCCCTCTTCACCACCCTTCCCAGAGCTTGCCCCCCTCACCAACACAGAGATCCCTCTTCACCACCCTTCCCAGAGCTTGCCCCCCTCACCAACTCAGAGATCCCTCTTCACCACCCTTCCCAGAGCTTGCCCCCCTCACCAACACAGAGATCCCTCTTCACCACCCTTCCCAGAGCTTGCCCCTCCCTCACCAACACCGATACCTCTTCACCACCCTTCCCAGAGCTTGCCCCCCTCACCAACACCGAGATCCCTCTTCACCACCCTTCCCAGAGCTTGCCCCCCCTCACCAACATAGAGATCCCTCTTCACCAGCCTTCCCAGAGCTTGCCCCCACCTCCTCAACAACACAGAGATCCCTCTTCACCACCCTTCCCAGAGCTTGCCCCCCCTCATGAACACAGAGATCACCACCCTTCCCAGAGCTTGTCCCCCCTCACCAACACAGAGATCCCTCTTCACCACCCTTCCCAGAGCTTGCCCCCCCTCACCAACACAGAGATCCCTCCACCACCCTTCCCAGAGCTTGCCCCCCCTCACCAACACAGAGATCCCTCTTCACCAGCCTTCCCAGAGCTTGCCCCCCCTCCTCAACAACACAGAGATCCCTCTTCACCACCCTTCCCAGAGCTTGCCCCCCTCATGATCACAGAGATCCCTCTTCACCACCCTTCCCAGAGCTTGCCCCCTCCACAAACACAGAGATCCCTCTTCACCACCCTTCCCAGAGCTTTCCCCCCCTCCTCACCAACACAGAGATCCCTCTTCAACACCCTTCCCAGAGCTTGCCCCCCTCCTCACCAACACAGAGATCCCTCTTCACCACCCTTCCCAGAGTTTGCCCCCCCTCCTCACCAACACAGAGATCCCTCTTCACCACCCTTCCCAGAGTTTGCCCCCCTTCACCAACACAGAGATCCCTTTTCACCACCCTTCCCAGAGCTTGCCCCCCGTTCACCAACACAGAGATCCCTCTTCACCACCCTTCCCAGAGTTTGCCCCCCCTCCTCACCAACACAGAGATCCCTCCACCACCCTTCACAGAGTTTGCCCCCCCTCACCAACACAGAGATCCCTTTTCACCACCCTTCCCAGAGCTTGCCCCCCCTCACCAACACAGAGATCCCTCTTCACCACCCTTCCCAGAGCTTGCACCCCCTCACCAACACAGAGATCCCTCTTCACCAGCCTTCCCAGAGCTTTCCCCCCCTCCTCACCAACACAGAGATCCCTCTTCAACACCCTTCCCAGAGCTTGCCCCCCTCACCAACACCGAGATCCCTCCACCACCCTTCCCAGAGCGTGCCCCCCCCTCACCAACACTGAGATCCCTCTTCACCACCCTTCCCAGAGCTTGCCCCCCATCAACACAGAGATCCCTCTTCACCACCCTTCCCAGAGCTTGCCCCCCCTCACCAACAGAGATCCCTCTTCACCACCCTTCCCAGAGCTTGCCCCTCCCTCACCAACACCGAACCCTCTTCACCACCCTTCCCAGAGCATGCCCCCCTCACCAACACAGAGATCCCTCTTCACCACCCTTCCCAGAGCTTGCCCCCCCTCACCAACACAGAGATCCCTCTTCACCACCCTTCCCAGAGCTTGCCCCCCCTCATGAACACAGAGATCCCAATTCACCAGCCTTCCCAGAGTTTGCCCCCCCTCACCAACACAGACCCCTCTTCACCACCCTTCCCAGAGCTTGCCCCCCTCACCAACACAGACCCCTCTTCACCACCCTTCCCAGAGCTTGCCCCCCTCCTCACCAACACAGAGATCCCTCTTCACCAACCTTCCCAGAGTTTGCCCCCCCTCACCAACACCGAGATCCCTCTTCACCACCCTTCCCAGAGCTTGCCCCCCCTCACCAACACAGAGACCCCTCTTCACCAGCCTTCCCAGAGCTTGCCCCCCTCCTCACCAACACAGAGATCCCTCTTCACCACCCTTCCCAGAGTTTGCCCCCCCTCCTCACCAACACAGAGATCCCTCTTCACCACCCTTCCCAGTTTGCCCCCCCTCACCAACACAGAGATCCCTTTTCACCACCCTTCCCAGAGCTTGCCCCCCGTTCACCAACACAGAGATCCCTCTTCACCACCCTTCCCAGAGTTTGCCCCCCCTCCTCACCAACACAGAGATCCCTCCACCACCCTTCACAGAGTTTGCCCCCCCTCACCAACACAGAGATCCCTTTTCACCACCCTTCCCAGAGCTTGCCCCCCCTCACCAACACAGAGATCCCTCTTCACCACCCTTCCCAGAGCTTGCACCCCCTCACCAACACAGAGATCCCTCTTCACCAGCCTTCCCAGAGCTTTCCCCCCCTCCTCACCAACACAGAGATCCCTCTTCAACACCCTTCCCAGAGCTTGCCCCCCTCACCAACACCGAGATCCCTCCACCACCCTTCCCAGAGCGTGCCCCCCCCCTCACCAACACTGAGATCCCTCTTCACCACCCTTCCCAGAGCTTGCCCCCCATCAACACAGAGATCCCTCTTCACCACCCTTCCCAGAGCTTGCCCCCCCTCACCAACACAGAGATCCCTCTTCACCACCCTTCCCAGAGCTTGCCCCTCCCTCACCAACACCGAACCCTCTTCACCACCCTTCCCAGAGCATGCCCCCCTCACCAACACAGAGATCCCTCTTCACCACCCTTCCCAGAGCTTGCCCCCCCTCACCAACACAGAGATCCCTCTTCACCACCCTTCCCAGAGCTTGCCCCCCCTCATGAACACAGAGATCCCAATTCACCAGCCTTCCCAGAGTTTGCCCCCCCTCACCAACACAGACCCCTCTTCACCACCCTTCCCAGAGCTTGCCCCCCTCACCAACACAGACCCCTCTTCACCACCCTTCCCAGAGCTTGCCCCCCTCCTCACCAACACAGAGATCCCTCTTCACCAACCTTCCCAGAGTTTGCCCCCCCTCACCAACACCGAGATCCCTCTTCACCACCCTTCCCAGAGCTTGCCCCCCCTCACCAACACAGAGACCCCTCTTCACCAGCCTTCCCAGAGCTTGCCCCCCTCCTCACCAACACAGAGATCCCTCTTCACCACCCTTCCCAGAGTTTGCCCCCCCTCCTCACCAACACAGAGATCCCTCTTCACCACCCTTCCCAGTTTGCCCCCCCTCACCAACACAGAGATCCCTTTTCACCACCCTTCCCAGAGCTTGCCCCCCCCTCACCAACACAGAGATCCCTCTTCACCACCCTTCCCAGAGTTTGCCCCCCCTCCTCACCAACACAGAGATCCCTCCACCACCCTTCCCAGAGTTTGCCCCCCCTCACCAACACAGAGATCCCTTTTCACCACCCTTCCCAGAGCTTGCCCCCCCTCACCAACACAGAGATCCCTCTTCACCACCCTTCCCAGAGCTTGCACCCCCTCACCAACACAGAGATCCCTCTTCACCAGCCTTCCCAGAGCTTTCCCCCCCTCCTCACCAACACAGAGATCCCTCTTCAACACCCTTCCCAGAGCTTGCCCCCCTCACCAACACCGAGATCCCTCCACCACCCTTCCCAGAGCGTGCCCCCCCCCTCACCAACACTGAGATCCCTCTTCACCACCCTTCCCAGAGCTTGCCCCCCATCAACACAGAGATCCCTCTTCACCACCCTTCCCAGAGCTTGCCCCCCCTCACCAACACAGAGATCCCTCTTCACCACCCTTCCCAGAGCTTGCCCCCCTCACCAACTCAGAGATCCCTCTTCACCACCCTTCCCAGAGCTTGCCCCCCTCACCAACACAGAGATCCCTCTTCACCACCCTTCCCAGAGCTTGCCCCTCCCTCACCAACACCGATACCTCTTCACCACCCTTCCCAGAGCTTGCCCCCCTCACCAACACCGAGATCCCTCTTCACCACCCTTCCCAGAGCTTGCCCCCCCTCACCAACATAGAGATCCCTCTTCACCAGCCTTCCCAGAGCTTGCCCCCACCTCCTCAACAACACAGAGATCCCTCTTCACCACCCTTCCCAGAGCTTGCCCCCCCTCATGAACACAGAGATCACCACCCTTCCCAGAGCTTGTCCCCCCTCACCAACACAGAGATCCCTCTTCACCACCCTTCCCAGAGCTTGCCCCCCCTCACCAACACAGAGATCCCTCCACCACCCTTCCCAGAGCTTGCCCCCCCTCACCAACACAGAGATCCCTCTTCACCAGCCTTCCCAGAGCTTGCCCCCCCTCCTCAACAACACAGAGATCCCTCTTCACCACCCTTCCCAGAGCTTGCCCCCCTCATGATCACAGAGATCCCTCTTCACCACCCTTCCCAGAGCTTGCCCCCTCCACAAACACAGAGATCCCTCTTCACCACCCTTCCCAGAGCTTTCCCCCCCTCCTCACCAACACAGAGATCCCTCTTCAACACCCTTCCCAGAGCTTGCCCCCCTCCTCACCAACACAGAGATCCCTCTTCACCACCCTTCCCAGAGTTTGCCCCCCCTCCTCACCAACACAGAGATCCCTCTTCACCACCCTTCCCAGAGTTTGCCCCCCTTCACCAACACAGAGATCCCTTTTCACCACCCTTCCCAGAGCTTGCCCCCCCCTCACCAACACAGAGATCCCTCTTCACCACCCTTCCCAGAGTTTGCCCCCCCTCCTCACCAACACAGAGATCCCTCCACCACCCTTCACAGAGTTTGCCCCCCCTCACCAACACAGAGATCCCTTTTCACCACCCTTCCCAGAGCTTGCCCCCCCTCACCAACACAGAGATCCCTCTTCACCACCCTTCCCAGAGCTTGCACCCCCTCACCAACACAGAGATCCCTCTTCACCAGCCTTCCCAGAGCTTTCCCCCCCTCCTCACCAACACAGAGATCCCTCTTCAACACCCTTCCCAGAGCTTGCCCCCCTCACCAACACCGAGATCCCTCCACCACCCTTCCCAGAGCGTGCCCCCCCCCTCACCAACACTGAGATCCCTCTTCACCACCCTTCCCAGAGCTTGCCCCCCATCAACACAGAGATCCCTCTTCACCACCCTTCCCAGAGCTTGCCCCCCCTCACCAACACAGAGATCCCTCTTCACCACCCTTCCCAGAGCTTGCCCCTCCCTCACCAACACCGAACCCTCTTCACCACCCTTCCCAGAGCATGCCCCCCTCACCAACACAGAGATCCCTCTTCACCACCCTTCCCAGAGCTTGCCCCCCCTCACCAACACAGAGATCCCTCTTCACCACCCTTCCCAGAGCTTGCCCCCCCTCATGAACACAGAGATCCCAATTCACCAGCCTTCCCAGAGTTTGCCCCCCCTCACCAACACAGACCCCTCTTCACCACCCTTCCCAGAGCTTGCCCCCCTCACCAACACAGACCCCTCTTCACCACCCTTCCCAGAGCTTGCCCCCCTCCTCACCAACACAGAGATCCCTCTTCACCAACCTTCCCAGAGTTTGCCCCCCCTCACCAACACCGAGATCCCTCTTCACCACCCTTCCCAGAGCTTGCCCCCCCTCACCAACACAGAGACCCCTCTTCACCAGCCTTCCCAGAGCTTGCCCCCCTCCTCACCAACACAGAGATCCCTCTTCACCACCCTTCCCAGAGTTTGCCCCCCCTCCTCACCAACACAGAGATCCCTCTTCACCACCCTTCCCAGTTTGCCCCCCCTCACCAACACAGAGATCCCTTTTCACCACCCTTCCCAGAGCTTGCCCCCCCCTCACCAACACAGAGATCCCTCTTCACCACCCTTCCCAGAGTTTGCCCCCCCTCCTCACCAACACAGAGATCCCTCCACCACCCTTCCCAGAGTTTGCCCCCCCTCACCAACACAGAGATCCCTTTTCACCACCCTTCCCAGAGCTTGCCCCCCCTCACCAACACAGAGATCCCTCTTCACCACCCTTCCCAGAGCTTGCACCCCCTCACCAACACAGAGATCCCTCTTCACCAGCCTTCCCAGAGCTTTCCCCCCCTCCTCACCAACACAGAGATCCCTCTTCAACACCCTTCCCAGAGCTTGCCCCCCTCACCAACACCGAGATCCCTCCACCACCCTTCCCAGAGCGTGCCCCTCCCCTCACCAACACTGAGATCCCTCTTCACCACCCTTCCCAGAGCTTGCCCCCCATCAACACAGAGATCCCTCTTCACCACCCTTCCCAGAGCTTGCCCCCCCTCACCAACACAGAGATCCCTCTTCACCACCCTTCCCAGAGCTTGCCCCTCCCTCACCAACACCAAACCCTCTTCACCACCCTTCCCAGAGCATGCCCCCCTCACCAACACAGAGATCCCTCTTCACCACCCTTCCCAGAGCTTGCCCCCCCTCACCAACACAGAGATCCCTCTTCACCACCCTTCCCAGAGCTTGCCCCCCCTCATGAACACAGAGAACCCAATTCACCAGCCTTCCCAGAGTTTGCCCCCCCTCACCAACACAGACCCCTCTTCACCACCCTTCCCAGAGCTTGCCCCCCTCACCAACACAGACCCCTCTTCACCACCCTTCCCAGAGCTTGCCCCCCTCCTCACCAACACAGAGATCCCTCTTCCCCACCCTTCCCAGAGTTTGCCCCCCCTCACCAACACCGAGATCCCTCTTCACCACCCTTCCCAGAGCTTGCCCCCCTCACCAACACAGACCCCTCTTCACCACCCTTCCCAGAGCTTGCCCCCCTCCTCACCAACACAGAGATCCCTCTTCCCCACCCTTCCCAGAGTTTGCCCCCCCTCACCAACACCGAGATCCCTCTTCACCACCCTTCCCAGAGCTTGCCCCCCCTCACCAACACAGAGATCCCTCTTCACCAGCCTTCCCAGAGCTTGCCCCCCTCCTCACCAACACAGAGATCCCTCTTCACCACCCTTCCCAGAGCTTGCCCCCCTCACCAACACCGAGATCCATCTTCACCACCCTTCCCAGAGTTTGCCCCCTCACCAACACAGAGATCCCTTTTCACCACCCTTCCCAGAGCTTGCCCCCCCTCACCAACACAGAGATCCCTCTTCACCACCCTTCCCAGAGCTTGCACCCCCTCACCAACACAGAGATCCCTCTTCACCAGCCTTCCCAGAGCTTTCCCCCCCTCCTCACCAACACAGAGATCCCTCTTCAACACCCTTCCCAGAGCTTGCCCCCCTCACCAACACCGAGATCCCTCCACCACCCTTCCCAGAGCGTGCCCCCCCCTCACCAACACTGAGATCCCTCTTCACCACCCTTCCCAGAGCTTGCCCCCCATCAACACAGAGATCCCTCTTCACCACCCTTCCCAGAGCTTGCCCCCCCTCACCAACACAGAGATCCCTCTTCAACACCCTTCCCAGAGCTTGCCCCTCCCTCACCAACACCGAACCCTCTTCACCACCCTTCCCAGAGCATGCCCCCCTCACCAACACAGAGATCCCTCTTCACCACCCTTCCCAGAGCTTGCCCCCCCTCACCAACACAGAGATCCCTCTTCACCACCCTTCCCAGAGCTTGCCCCCCCTCATGAACACAGAGATCCCAATTCACCAGCCTTCCCAGAGTTTGCCCCCCCTCACCAACACAGACCCCTCTTCACCACCCTTCCCAGAGCTTGCCCCCCTCACCAACACAGACCCCTCTTCACCACCCTTCCCAGAGCTTGCCCCCCTCCTCACCAACACAGAGATCCCTCTTCACCACCCTTCCCAGAGTTTGCCCCCCCTCACCAACACCGAGATCCCTCTTCACCACCCTTCCCAGAGCTTGCCCCCCCTCACCAACACAGAGATCCCTCTTCACCAGCCTTCCCAGAGCTTGCCCCCCTCCTCACCAACACAGAGATCCCTCTTCACCACCCTTCCCAGAGTTTGCCCCCCCTCCTCACCAACACAGAGATCCCTCTTCACCACCCTTCCCAGAGTTTGCCCCCCCTCACCAACACAGAGATCCCTTTTCACCACCCTTCCCAGAGCTTGCCCCCCCTCACCAACACAGAGATCCCTCTTCACCACCCTTCCCAGAGTTTGCCCCCCCTCCTCACCAACACAGAGATCCCTCCACCACCCTTCCCAGAGTTTGCCCCCCCTCACCAACACAGAGATCCCTTTTCACCACCCTTCCCAGAGCTTGCCCCCCCTCACCAACACAGAGATCCCTCTTCACCACCCTTCCCAGAGCTTGCACCCCCTCACCAACACAGAGATCCCTCTTCACCAGCCTTCCCAGAGCTTTCCCCCCCTCCTCACCAACACAGATCCCTCTTCAACACCCTTCCCAGAGCTTGCCCCCCTCACCAACACCGAGATCCCTCCACCACCCTTCCCAGAGCGTGCCCCCCCTCACCAACACTGAGATCCCTCTTCACCACCCTTCCCAGAGCTTGCCCCCCATCAACACAGAGATCCCTCTTCACCACCCTTCCCAGAGCTTGCCCCCCCTCACCAACACAGAGATCCCTCTTCACCACCCTTCCCAGAGCTTGCCCCCCCTCACCAACACAGAGATCCCTCTTCACCACCCTTCCCAGAGCTTGCCCCCCCTCACCAACACAGAGATCCCTCCACCACCCTTCCCAGAGCTTGCACCCCCTCACCAACACAGAGATCCCTCTTCACCACCCTTCCCAGAGCTTGCCCCCCATCAACACAGAGATCCCTCTTCACCACCCTTCCCAGAGCTTGCCCCCGCTCCTCACCAACACAGAGATCCCTCTTCACCACCCTTCCCAGAGCTTGCCCCCCCTCACCAACACAGATCCCTCTTCACCACCCTTCCCAGAGCTTGCCCCCTCCACAACCACAGAGATCCCTCTTCACCACCCTTCCCAGAGCTTGCCCCCCTCACCAACACAGAGATCCCTCTTCACCACCCTTCCCAGAGCTTGCCCCCCTCACCAACACAGAGATCCCTCTTCACCACCCTTCCCAGAGCTTGCCCCCCTCACCAACACAGAGATCCCTCTTCACCACCCTTCCCAGTGCTTGCCCCCCTCACCAACACAGAGATCCCTCTTCACCAGCCTTCCCAGAGCTTTCCCCCCCTCCTCACCAACACAGAGATCCCTCTTCACCACCCTTCCCAGAGCTTGCCCCCCCCTCACCAACACAGAGATCCCTCCACCACCCTTCCCAGAGCTTGCACCCCCTCACCAACACAGAGATCCCTCTTCACCACCCTTCCCAGAGCTTGCCCCCCATCAACACAGAGATCCCTCTTCACCACCCTTCCCAGAGCTTGCCCCCCATCAACACAGAGATCCCTCTTCACCACCCTTCCCAGAGCTTGGCCCCCTCACCATCACAGAGATCCCTCTTCACCACCCTTCCCAGAGCTTGCCCCCCTCACCAACACAGAGATCCCTCTTCACCACCCTTCCCAGAGCTTGCCCCCCTCACCAACACAGAGATCCCTCTTCACCACCCTTCCCAGAGCTTGCCCCCCTCACCAACACAGAGATCCCTCTTCACCACCCTTCCCAGAGCTTGCCCCCCTCACCAACACTGAGATCCCTCTTCACCACACTTCCCAGAGCTTGCCCCCCTCACCAACACCGAGATCCCTCTTCACCACCCTTCCCAGAGCTTGCCCCCCCTTCAACACAGAGATCCCTCTTCACCACCCTTCCCAGAGCTTGCCCTCCTCACCAACACAGAGATCCCTCTTCACCAGCCTTCCCAGAGCTTGCCCCCCCTCCTCACCAACACAGAGATCCCTCTTCACCACCCTTCCCAAAGCTTGCCCCCCTCACCAACACCGAGATCCCTCTTCACCACCCTTCCCAGAGCTTGCCCCATCAACACAGAGATCCCTCTTCACCACCCTTCCCAGAGCTTGCCCCTCCCTCACCAACACCGATCCCTCTTCACCACCCTTCCCAGAGCATGACCCCCTCACCAACACAGAGATCCCTCTTTACCACCCTTCCCAGAGTTTGCCCCCCCTCCTCACCAACACAGAGATCCCTCTTCACCACCCTTCCCAGAGTTTGCCCCCCCTCACCAACACAGAGATCCCTCTTCACCACCCTTCCCAGAGCTTGCACCCCCTCACCAACACAGAGATCCCTCTTCACCAGCCTTCCCAGAGCTTGCCCCCCCTCCTCACCAACACAGAGATCCCTCTTCAACACCCTTCCCAGAGCTTGCCCACCTCACCAACACCGAGATCCCTCCACCACCCTTCCCAGAGCATGCCCCCCCTCCTCACCAACACAGAGATCCCTCTTCACCACCCTTCCCAGAGCTTGCCCCCCCTCACCAACACAGAGATCCCTCTTCACCACCCTTCCCAGAGCTTGTCCCCCCTCACCAACACAGAGATCCCTCTTCACCACCCTTCCCAGAGCTTGCCCCCCTCACCAACACAGAGATCCCTCCACCACCCTTCCCAGAGCTTGCACCCCCTCACCAACACAGAGATCCCTCTTCACCACCCTTCCCAGAGCTTGCCCCCCATCAACACAGAGATCCCTCTTCACCACCCTTCCCAGAGCTTGCCGCCCATCAACACAGAGATCCCTCTTCACCACCCTTCCCAGAGCTTGCCCCCGCTCCTCACCAACACAGAGATCCCTCTTCACCACCCTTCCCAGAGCTTGCCCCCCCTCACCAACACAGATCCCTCTTCACCACCCTTCCCAGAGCTTGCCCCCTCCACAAACACAGAGATCCCTCTTCACCACCCTTCCCAGAGCTTGCCCCCCTCACCAACACAGAGATCCCTCTTCACCACCCTTCCCAGAGCTTGCCCCCCTCACCAACACAGAGATCCCTCTTCACCACCCTTCCCAGAGCTTGCCCCCCTCACCAACACAGAGATCCCTCTTCACCACCCTTCCCAGAGCTTGCCCCCCTCACCAACTCAGAGATCCCTCTTCACCACCCTTCCCAGAGCTTGCCCCCCTCACCAACACCGAGATCCCTCTTCACCACCCTTCCCAGAGCTTGCCCCCCCTTCAACACAGAGATCCCTCTTCACCACCCTTCCCAGAGCTTGCCCCCCTCACCAACACAGAGATCCCTCTTCACCACCCTTCCCAGAGCTTGCCCCTCCCTCACCAACACCGATCCCTCTTCACCACCCTTCCCAGAGCATGACCCCCTCACCAACACAGAGATCCCTCTTCACCACCCTTCCCAGAGCTTGCCCCCCCTCACCAACACAGAGATCCCTCCACCACCCTTCCCAGAGCTTGCCCCCCTCACCAACACAGAGATCCCTCTTCACCAGCCTTCCCAGAGCTTGCCCCCCCCTCAACAACACAGAGATCCCTCTTCACCACCCTTCCCAGAGCTTGCCCCCCCTCATGAACACAGAGATCCCTCTTCACCACCCTACCCAGAGCTTGCCCCCCTCACCAACACAGAGACCCCACTTCACCACCCTTCCCAGATCTTGCCCCCCTCACCAACACCGAGATCCCTCTTCACTACCCTTCCCAGAGCTTGCCCCCCCTCACCAACACAGATCCCTCTTCACCACCCTTCCCAGAGCTTGCCTCCCTCCTCACCAACACAGAGATCCCTCTTCACCACCCTTCCCAGAGTTTGCCCCCCCTCACCAACACAGAGATCCCTCTTCACCACCCTTCCCAGAGTTTGCCCCCCCCTCAGCAACACCGAGATCCCTCTTCACCACCCTTCCCAGAGATTGCCCCCCCTCACCAACACAGAGATCCCTCTTCACCAGCCTTCCCAGAGTTTGCCCCCCCTCACCAACACAGAGATACCTCCTCACCACCCTTCCCAGAGCTTGCACCCCCTCACCAACACAGAGATCCCTCTTCACCACCCTTCCCAGAGCTTGCCCCCCATCAACACAGAGATCCCTCTTCACCACCCTTCCCAGAGCTTGCCCCCCCTCCTCACCAACACAGAGATCCCTCTTCACCACCCTTCCCAGAGCTTGCCCCCCCTCACCAACACAGATCCCTCTTCACCACCCTTCCCAGAGCTTGCCCCCTCCACAAACACAGAGATCCCTCTTCACCACCCTTCCCAGAGCTTGCCCCCCTCACCAACACAGAGATCCCTCTTCACCACCCTTCCCAGAGATTGCCCCCTCACCATCACAGAGATCCCTCTTCACCACCCTTCCCAGAGCTTGCCCCCCTCACCAACACAGAGATCCCTCCACCACCCTTCCCAGAGCTTGCCCCCCCTCACCAACACAGAGATCCCTCTTCACCACCCTTCCCAGAGCTTGCCCCCCTCACCAACACAGAGATCCCTCCACCACCCTTCCCAGAACTTGCCCCACCTCACCAACACAGAGATCCCTCCACCACCCTTCCCAGAGCTTGCCCCCCCCATCACCAACACAGAGATCCCTCTTCACCAGCCTTCCCAGAGCTTGCCCCCCCTCCTCAACAACACAGAGATCCCTCTTCACAACCCTTCCCAGAGCTTGCCCCCCTCATGAACACAGAGATCCCTCTTCACCACCCTACCCAGAGCTTGCCCCCCTCACCAACACAGACCCCACTTCAACAGCCTTCACAGATCTTGCCCCCCTCACAAACACCGAGATCCCTCTTCACCACCCTTCCCAGAGCTTGCCCCCCCTCACCAACACAGATCCCTCTTCACCACCCTTCCCAGAGCTTGCCCCCCCTCCTCACCAACACAGAGATCCCTCTTCACCACCCTTCCCAGAGCTTGCCCCCCCTCACCAACACAGATCCCTCTTCACCACCCTTCCCAGAGCTTGCCCCCTCCACAAACACCGAGATCCCTCTTCACCACACTTCCCAGAGCTTGCCCCCCATCAACACAGAGATCCCTCTTCACCACCCTTCCCAGAGCTTGCCCCCCCTCCTCACCAACTCAGAGATCCCTCTTCACCACCCTTCCCAGAGCTTGCCCCCCCTCACCAACACAGATCCCTCTTCACCACCCTTCCCAGAGCTTGCCCCCTCCACAAACACAGAGATCCCTCTTCACCACCCTTCCCAGAGCTTGCCCCCCCTCACCAACACAGAGATCCCTCTTCACCACCCTTCCGAGAGCTTGCCCCCCTCACCAACACCGAGATCCCTCTTCACCACCCTTCCCAGAGCTTGCACCCCCTCACCATCACAGAGATCCCTCTTCACCACCCTTCCCAGAGCGTGTCCCCCCCTCACCAACACAGAGATCCCTCTTCACCACCCTTCCCAGAACTTGCCCCCCTCCTCACCAACACAGAGATCCCTCTTCACCACCCTTCCCAGAGCTTGCCCCCCTCAACAACACCGAGATCCCTCTTCACCACACTTCCCAGAGCGTGCCCCCCCTCACCAACACAGAGATCCCTCTTCACCACCCTTCCCAGAGCTTGCACCCCCTCACCAACACAGAGATCCCTCTTCACCACCCTTCCCAGAGCTTGCCCCCCATCAACACAGAGATCCCTCTTCACCACCCTTCCCAGAGCTTGCCCCCCTCACCATCACAGAGATCCCTCTTCACCACCCTTCCCAGAGCTTGCCCCCCTCACCAACACAGAGATCCCTCCACCACCCTTCCCAGAGCTTGCCCCCCCTCACCAACACAGAGATCCCTCTTCACCACCCTTCCCAGAGCTTGCCCCCCTCACCAACACAGAGATCCCTCCACCACCCTTCCCAGAGCTTGCCCCCCCTCACCAACACAGAGATCCCTCTTCACCACCCTTCCCAGAGCTTGCCCACCTCACCAACAGAGATCCCTCCACCACCCTTCCCAGAGCTTGCCCCCCCTCACCAACACAGAGATCCCTCTTCACCAGCCTTCCCAGAGCTTGCCTCCCTCCTCAACAACACAGAGATCCCTCTTCACCACCCTACCCAGAGCTTGCCCCCCTCACCAACACAGACCCACTTCACCACCCTTCCCAGATCTTGCCCCCCTCACCAACACCGAGATCCCTCTTCACCACCCTTCCCAGAGCTTGCCCCCCTCACCAACAGATCCCTCTTCACCACCCTTCCCAGAGCTTGCCCCCCTCCTCACCAACACAGAGATCCCTCTTCACCACCCTTCCCAGAGTTTGCCCCCCTCACCAACACAGAGATCCCTCTTCACCACCCTTCCCAGAGCTTGCCTCCCTCACCAACACCGATCCCTCTTCACCACCCTTCCCAGAGCTTGCCCACCATCAACACAGAGATCCCTCTTCACCACCCTTCCCAGAGCTTGCCCCCCCTCCTCACCAACACAGATCCCTCTTCAACACCCTTCCCAGAGCTTGCCCCCCTCACCAACACAGATCCCTCTTCACCACCCTTCCCAGAGTTTGCCCCCCTCACCAACACAGAGATCCCTCTTCACCACCCTTCCCAGAGCTTGCCCCCCCTCAGCAACACCGAGATCCTTCTTCACCGCCCTTCCCAGAGATTGCCCCCACTCACCAACACAGAGATCCCTCTTCACCACCCTTCCCAGAGCTTGCCCCCCCTCACCAACACAGAGATCCCTCTTCACCACCCCTCCCAGAGCTTGCACCCCCTCACCAACACAGAGATCCCTCTTCACCACCCTTCCCAGAGCTTGCCCCCCATCAACACAGAGATCCCTCTTCACCACCCTTCCCAGAGCTTGCCCCCCCTCCTCACCAACACAGATCCCTCTTCACCACCCTTCCCAGAGCTTGCCCCCCTCACCAACACAGATCCCTCTTCACCACCCTTCCCAGAGCTTGCCCCCTCCACAAACACAGAGATCCCTCTTCACCACCCTTCCCAGAGCTTGCCCCCCTCACCAACACAGAGATCCCTCTTCACCACCCTTCCCAGAGCTTGCCCCACTCACCATCACAGAGATCCCTCTTCACCCACCCTTCCCAGAGCTTGCCCCCCTCACCAACACAGAGATCCCTCTTCACCACCCTTCCCAGAGCTTGCCCCCCTCACCAACACTGAGATCCCTCTTCACCACCCTTCCCAGAGCTTGCCCCCCTCACCAACACCGAGATCCCTCCACCACCCTTCCCAGAGCTTGCCCCCCGTTCAACACAGAGATCACCACCCTTCCCAGAGCGTGTCCCCCTCCTCACCAACACAGAGATCCCTCTTCACCACCCTTCCCAGAGCTTGCCCCCCTCACCAACACCGAGATCCCTCTTCACCACCCTTCCCAGAGCGTGCCCCCCCTCACCAACACAGAGATCCCTCTTCACCACCCTTCCCAGAGCTTGCCCCCCTCACCAACACAATCCCTCTTCACCACCCTTCCCAGAGCTTGCCCCCCCTCACCAACACAGAGATCCCTCTTCACCACCCTTCCCAGAGCTTGCCCCCCCTCACCAACACAGAGATCCCTCTTCACCAGCCTTCCCAGAGCTTGCCCCCCCTCACCAACACAGAGATCCCTCTTCACCA
The DNA here is from genome assembly GCF_030144855.1 of Hypanus sabinus. Classification (NCBI taxonomy): domain Eukaryota; kingdom Metazoa; phylum Chordata; class Chondrichthyes; order Myliobatiformes; family Dasyatidae; genus Hypanus; species Hypanus sabinus. Next base: position 56,792 of record NW_026779880.1, read on the forward strand.
CAGAGATCCCTCTTCACCAGCCTTCCCAGAACTTGCCCCCCCTCCTCACCAACACAGAGATCCCTCTTCACCACCCTTCCCAGAGCTTGCCCCCCTCACCAACACCGAGATCCCTCTTCACCACCCTTCCCAGAGCTTGCGCCTCCCTCACCTACACCGATCCCTCTTCACCACCCTTCCCAGAGCATGCCCCCCTCACCAACACAGAGATCCCTCTTCACCACCCTTCCCAGAGCTTGCCCCCCCTCACCAACACAATCCCTCCACCACCTTTCCCAGAGCTTGCCCCCCCTCACCAACACAGAGATCCCTCTTCACCAGCCTTCCAGTTTGCCCCCCCACCTCACCAACACAGAGATCCCTCTTCACCACCCTTCCCAGAGCTTGCCCCCTCACCAACACCGAGATCCCTCTTCACCACCCTTCCCAGAGCGTGCCCCCACTCACCAACACAGAGATCCCTCTTCACCACCCTTCCAGAGCTTGCCCCCCTCACCAACACAGAGATCCCTCTTCACCAGCCTTCACAGAGCTTGCCCCCCCTCACCAACACAGAGATCCCTCTTCACCAGCCTTCCCAGAGCTTGCCCCCCCTCCTCACCAACACAGAGATCCCTCTTCACCACCCTTCCAGAGATTGCCCCCCCTCACCAACACAGAGATCCTCTTCACCAGCCTTCCCAGAGCTTGCCCCCCCTCCTCACCAACACAGAGATCCCTCTTCACCACCCTTCCCAGAGATTGCCCCCCCTCACCAACACTGAGATCCCTCTTCACCACCCTTCCAGAGCTTGCCCCCCCTCACCAACACAGAGATCCATCCACCACCCTTCCCAGAGCTTGCCCCTCCCTCACCAACACCGATCCCTGTTCACCACCCTTCCAGAGATTGCCCCCCTCACCAACACAGAGATCCTTCTTCACCACCCTTCCCAGAGCTTGCCCCCCCTCACCAACACAGAGATCCCTCCACCACCCTTCCCAGAGCTTTTCCCCCCTCACCAACACAGAGATCCCTCTTCACCAGCCTTCCCAGAGTTTGCCCCCCCACCTCACCTACACAGAGATCCCTCTTCACCACCCTTCCAGAGCTTGCCCCCCTCACCAACACCGAGATCCCTCTTCACCACCCTTCCAGAGCGTGCCCCCCCTCACCAACACAGAGATCCCTCTTCACCACCCTTCCCAGAGCTTGCCCCCCCCTCACCAACACAGAGATCCCTCTTCAGCAGCCTTCCCAGAGCTTGCCCCCCTCACCAACACAGAGATCCCTCTTCACCAGCCTTCCCAGAACTTGCCCCCCTCCTCACCAACACAGAGATCCCTCTTCACCACCCTTCCCAGAGCTTGCCCCCCTCACCAACACCGAGATCCCTCTTCACCACCCTTCCAGAGCTTGCGCCTCCCTCACCTACACCGATCCCTCTTCACCACCCTTCCCAGAGCATGCCCCCCTCACCAACACAGAGATCCCTCTTCACCACCTTCCCAGAGCTTGCCCCCCTCACCAACACAATCCCTCCACCACCTTTCCCAGAGCTTGCCCCCCCTCACCAACACAGAGATCCCTCTTCACCAGCCTTCCCAGTTTGCCCCCCCACCTCACCAACACAGAGATCCCTCTTCACCACCCTTCCAGAGCTTGCCCCCTCACCAACACCGAGATCCCTCTTCACCACCCTTCCCAGAGCGTGCCCCCACTCACCAACACAGAGATCCCTCTTCACCACCCTTCCCAGAGCTTGCCCCCCTCACCAACACAGAGATCCCTCTTCACCAGCCTTCACAGAGCTTGCCCCCCTCACCAACACAGAGATCCCTCTTCACCAGCCTTCCAGAGCTTGCCCCCCCTCCTCACCAACACAGAGATCCCTCTTCACCACCCTTCCCAGAGATTGCCCCCCCTCACCAACACAGAGATCCCTCTTCACCAGCCTTCCCAGAGCTTGCCCCCCCTCCTCACCAACACAGAGATCCCTCTTCACCACCCTTCCAGAGATTGCCCCCCCTCACCAACACTGAGATCCCTCTTCACCACCCTTCCCAGAGCTTGCCCCCCCTCACCAACACAGAGATCCATCCACCACCCTTCCCAGAGCTTGCCCCTCCCTCACCAACACCGATCCCTGTTCACCACCCTTCCCAGAGATTGCCCCCCTCACCAACACAGAGATCCTTCTTCACCACCCTTCCCAGAGCTTGCCCCCCTCACCAACACAGAGATCCCTCCACCACCCTTCCCAGAGCTTTTCCCCCCTCACCAACACAGAGATCCCTCTTCACCAGCCTTCCCAGAGTTTGCCCCCCACCTCACCTACACAGAGATCCCTCTTCACCACCCTTCCAGAGCTTGCCCCCCTCACCAACACCGAGATCCCTCTTCACCACCCTTCCCAGAGCGTGCCCCCCCTCACCAACACAGAGATCCCTCTTCACCACCCTTCCCAGAGCTTGCCCCCCCTCACCAACACAGAGATCCCTCTTCAGCAGCCTTCCCAGAGCTTGCCCCCCTCCTCACCAACACAGAGATCCCTCTTCACCACCCTTCCCAGAGCTTGCCCCCCCTCACCAACACAGAGATCCCTCTTCACCAGCCTTCCCAGAGCTTGCCCCCCCTCCTCACCAACACAGAGATCCCTCTTCACCACCCTTCCCAGAGATTGCCCCCCCTCACCAACAGAGATCCCTCTTCACCACCCTTCCCAGTGCTTGCCCCCCCTCACCAACACAGAGATCCCCCTTCACCACCCTTCCCAGAGCTTGCCCCCCCTCACCCACACAGAGATCCCTCTTCACCACCCTTCCCAGAGCTTGCCCCCCCCTCACCAACACCGAGATTCCTCTTCACCACCCTTCCCAGAGATTGCCCCCCCTCACCAACACAGAGATCCCTCTTCACCAGCCTTCCCAGAGCTTGCCCCCCCTCCTCACCAACACAGAGATCCCTCTTCACCAGCCTTCCCAGAGCTTGCCCCCCCTCCTCACCAACACAGTGTTCCCTCTTCACCACCTTCCCAGAACTTGCCCCCCCCTCACCAACACAGAGATCCCTCTTCACCACCCTTCCCAGAGCTTGCCCCCCTCACCAACACAGAGATCCCTCTTCACCACCCTTCCCAGAGCTTGCCCCCCCTCACCAGCACAGAGATCCCTCTTCACCACCCTTCCCAGAGCTTGCCCCCCTCCTCACCAACACAGAGATCCCTCTTCGCCACCCTTCCCAGAGCTTGCCCCCCTCACCAACACAGAGATCCCTCTTCACCAGCCTTCACAGAGCTTGCCCCCCCTCACCAACACAGAGATCCCTCTTCACCAGCCTTCCCAGAGCTTGCCCCCCCTCCTCACCAACACAGAGATCCCTCTTCACCACCCTTCCCAGAGATTGCCCCCCCTCACCAACACAGAGATCCCTCTTCACCAGCCTTCCCAGAGCTTGCCCCCCCCTCCTCACCAACACAGAGATCCCTCTTCACCACCCTTCCCAGAGCTTGCCCCCCTCACCAACACCGAGATCCCTCCACCACCCTTCCCAGAGCTTGCCCCCCGTTCAACACAGAGATCACCACCCTTCCCAGAGCGTGTCCCCCTCCTCACCAACACAGAGATCCCTCTTCACCACCCTTCCCAGAGCTTGCCCCCCTCACCAACACCGAGATCCCTCTTCACCACCCTTCCCAGAGCGTGCCCCCCCTCACCAACACAGAGATCCCTCTTCACCACCCTTCCCAGAGCTTGCCCCCCTCACCAACACAATCCCTCTTCACCACCCTTCCCAGAGCTTGCCCCCCCTCACCAACACAGAGATCCCTCTTCACCACCCTTCCAGAGCTTGCCCCCCCTCACCAACACAGAGATCCCTCTTCACCAGCCTTCCCAGAGCTTGCCCCCCCTCACCAACACAGAGATCCCTCTTCACCAGCCTTCCCAGAACTTGCCCCCCCTCCTCACCAACACAGAGATCCCTCTTCACCACCCTTCCCAGAGCTTGCCCCCCTCACCAACACCGAGATCCCTCTTCACCACCCTTCCCAGAGCTTGCGCCTCCCTCCACCTACACCGATCCCTCTTCACCACCCTTCCCAGAGCATGCCCCCCTCACCAACACAGAGATCCCTCTTCACCACCCTTCCCAGAGCTTGCCCCCCCTCACCAACACAATCCCTCCACCACCTTTCCCAGAGCTTGCCCCCCCTCACCAACACAGAGATCCCTCTTCACCAGCCTTCCCAGTTTGCCCCCCCACCTCACCAACACAGAGATCCCTCTTCACCACCCTTCCCAGAGCTTGCCCCCCTCACCAACACCGAGATCCCTCTTCACCACCCTTCCCAGAGCGTGCCCCCACTCACCAACACAGAGATCCCTCTTCACCACCCTTCCCAGAGCTTGCCCCCCTCACCAACACAGAGATCCCTCTTCACCAGCCTTCACAGAGCTTGCCCCCCCTCACCAACACAGAGATCCCTCTTCACCAGCCTTCCCAGAGCTTGCCCCCCCTCCTCACCAACACAGAGATCCCTCTTCACCACCCTTCCCAGAGATTGCCCCCCCTCACCAACACAGAGATCCCTCTTCACCAGCCTTCCCAGAGCTTGCCCCCCCTCCTCACCAACACAGAGATCCCTCTTCACCACCCTTCCCAGAGATTGCCCCCCCTCACCAACACTGAGATCCCTCTTCACCACCCTTCCCAGAGCTTGCCCCCCCTCACCAACACAGAGATCCATCCACCACCCTTCCCAGAGCTTGCCCCTCCCTCACCAACACCGATCCCTGTTCACCACCCTTCCCAGAGATTGCCCCCCTCACCAACACAGAGATCCTTCTTCACCACCCTTCCCAGAGCTTGCCCCCCCTCACCAACACAGAGATCCCTCCACCACCCTTCCCAGAGCTTTTCCCCCCCTCACCAACACAGAGATCCCTCTTCACCAGCCTTCCAGAGTTTGCCCCCCACCTCACCTACACAGAGATCCCTCTTCACCACCCTTCCCAGAGCTTGCCCCCCTCACCAACACCGAGATCCCTCTTCACCACCCTTCCAGAGCGTGCCCCCCCTCACCAACAGAGATCCCTCTTCACCACCCTTCCCAGAGCTTGCCCCCCCTCACCAACACAGAGATCCCTCTTCAGCAGCCTTCCCAGAGCTTGCCCCCCCTCACCAACACAGAGATCCTCTCACCAGCCTTCCCAGAACTTGCCCCCCCTCCTCACCAACACAGAGATCCCTCTTCACCACCCTTCCCAGAGCTTGCCCCCCTCACCAACACCGAGATCCCTCTTCACCACCCTTCCCAGAGCTTGCGCCTCCCTCACCTACACCGATCCCTCTTCACCACCCTTCCCAGAGCATGCCCCCCTCACCAACACAGAGATCCCTCTTCACCACCCTTCCCAGAGCTTGCCCCCCCTCACCAACACAATCCCTCCACCACCTTTCCCAGAGCTTGCCCCCCCTCACCAACACAGAGATCCCTCTTCACCAGCCTTCCCAGTTTGCCCCCCCACCTCACCAACACAGAGATCCCTCTTCACACCCTTCCCAGAGCTTGCCCCCCTCACCAACACCGAGATCCCTCTTCACCACCCTTCCCAGAGCGTGCCCCCACTCACCAACACAGAGATCCCTCTTCACCACCCTTCCCAGAGCTTGCCCCCCTCACCAACACAGAGATCCCTCTTCACCAGCCTTCACAGAGCTTGCCCCCCCTCACCAACACAGAGATCCCTCTTCACCAGCCTTCCCAGAGCTTGCCCCCCCTCCTCACCAACACAGAGATCCCTCTTCACCACCCTTCCCAGAGATTGCCCCCCCTCACCAACACAGAGATCCCTCTTCACCAGCCTTCCCAGAGCTTGCCCCCCCTCCTCACCAACACAGAGATCCCTCTTCACCACCCTTCCCAGAGATTGCCCCCCCTCACCAACACTGAGATCCCTCTTCACCACCCTTCCCAGAGCTTGCCCCCCCCTCACCAACACAGAGATCCATCCACCACCCTTCCCAGAGCTTGCCCCTCCCTCACCAACACCGATCCCTGTTCACCACCCTTCCCAGAGATTGCCCCCCTCACCAACACAGAGATCCTTCTTCACCACCCTTCCCAGAGCTTGCCCCCCCTCACCAACACAGAGATCCCTCCACCACCCTTCCCAGAGCTTTTCCCCCCTCACCAACACAGAGATCCCTCTTCACCAGCCTTCCCAGAGTTTGCCCCCCACCTCACCTACACAGAGATCCCTCTTCACACCCTTCCCAGAGCTTGCCCCCTCACCAACACCGAGATCCCTCTTCACCACCCTTCCAGAGCGTGCCCCCCCTCACCAACACAGAGATCCCTCTTCACCACCCTTCCCAGAGCTTGCCCCCCCTCACCAACACAGAGATCCCTCTTCAGCAGCCTTCCCAGAGCTTGCCCCCCTCCTCACCAACACAGAGATCCCTCTTCACCACCCTTCCCAGAGCTTGCCCCCCTCACCAACACAGAGATCCCTCTTCACCAGCCTTCCCAGAGCTTGCCCCCCCTCCTCACCAACACAGAGATCCCTCTTCACCACCCTTCCCAGAGATTGCCCCCCCTCACCAACAGAGATCCCTCTTCACCACCCTTCCCAGTGCTTGCCCCCCCTCACCAACACAGAGATCCCCCTTCACCACCCTTCCCAGAGCTTGCCCCCCCTCACCCACACAGAGATCCCTCTTCACCACCCTTCCCAGAGCTTGCCCCCCCCTCACCAACACCGAGATTCCTCTTCACCACCCTTCCCAGAGATTGCCCCCCCTCACCAACACAGAGATCCCTCTTCACCAGCCTTCCCAGAGCTTGCCCCCCCTCCTCACCAACACAGAGATCCCTCTTCACCAGCCTTCCCAGAGCTTGCCCCCCCTCCTCACCAACACAGTGTTCCCTCTTCACCACCTTCCCAGAACTTGCCCCCCCCTCACCAACACAGAGATCCCTCTTCACCACCCTTCCCAGAGCTTGCCCCCCTCACCAACACAGAGATCCCTCTTCACCACCCTTCCCAGAGCTTGCCCCCCCTCACCAGCACAGAGATCCCTCTTCACCACCCTTCCCAGAGCTTGCCCCCCTCCTCACCAACACAGAGATCCCTCTTCGCCACCCTTCCAGAGCTTGCCCCCCTCACCAACACAGAGATCCCTCTTCACCACCCTTCCCAGAGCTTGCCCCCCCTCACCAACACAGAGATCTCCCATCACCACCCTTCCCAGAGCTTGCCCCCCCTCACCAACACAGAGATCCCTCTTCACCACCCTTCCCAGAGCTTGCCCCCCCTCACCAACACAGAGATCCCTCCTCACCACCCTTCCCAGAGCGTGCCCCCCTCACCAACACAGAGATCCCTCTTCACCACCCTTCCCAGAGCTTGCCCCCCCTCACCAACACAATCCCTCTTCACCACCCCTCCCAGAGCTTGCCCCCCCTCACCAACACAGAGATCCCTCTTCACCACCCTTCCCAGAGCTTGCCCCCCAGCAACACAGAGATCCCTCTTCACCACCCTTCCCAGAGCTTGCCCCCCTCACGAACACAGAGATCCCTCTTTCACCACCCTTCCCAGAGATTGCCCCCCCTCACCAACACCGATCCCTCTTCACCACCCCAGAGCTTGCCTCCCCTCACTAACACAGATCCCTCTTCACCACCCTTCCCAGACCTTGCCCCCCCTCCTAACACAGAGATCCCTCTTCACCACCCCTCCCAGAGCTTGGCCCCCCTCACCAACACCGAGATCCCCTCTTCACCACCCTTCCCAGAGCTTGCCACCCCCTCACCAACACAGAGATCCCCCTTCACCACCCTTCCCAGAGCTTGCCCCCCTCACTAACACAGAGATCCCTCTTCACCACCCTTCCCAGAGCTTGCCCCCCTCCTCACCAACACAGAGATCCCTCTTCACCACCCTTCCCAGAGCTTGCCCCCCCCCCATGAACACAGAGATCCCTCCACCACCCTACCCAGAGTTTGCCCCCCTCACCAACACAGAGACCCCACCACCACCCTTCCCAGATCTTGCCCCCCTCACCAACACCGAGATCCCTCTTCACCACCCTTCCCAGAGCTTGCCCCCCATCAACACAGAGATCCCTCTTCGCCACCCTTCCCAGAGCTTGCCCCCCTCCTCACCAGCACAGAGATCCCTCTTCACCACCCTTCCCAGAGCTTGCCCCCCCTCACCAACACAGAGATCCCTCTTCACCACCCTTCCAGAGCTTGCCCCTCCCTCACCAACACAGAGATCCCTCTTCACCACCCTTCCCAGAGCTTGTCCCCCCCTCCTCACCAACACAGAGATCCCTCTTCACCAACCTTCCCAGAGCTTGCCCCCCCTCATGAACACAGAGATCCCTCTTCACCACCCTTCCCAGAGCTTGCCCCCCCTCACCAACACAGAGATCCCTCTTCACCACCCTTCCCAGAGCTTGCCCCCCCTCACCAACACAGAGATCCCTCTTCACCACCCTTCCCAGAGCTTGCCCCCCCCCCCCCGCCTTCATGGTTCAGTAGTGATGGCTTCCCTGGGCTTCAAGAACCGATCCAGATTAACCCAGCTCAGATCCTGACTCAGGACATTCCCAAGTTATCGTGCCAGTCTGGAGAATCGGTGCCATCAACAGATCTCCAGGAGGGTTAGATTTAACCCTGTCTGCTCAAGTCACACAGAAACAGGCTCTTCGCCCTCGGTCCTCGTGTATCAAACCCCTTCATGATCCCCACATCCCAACGATCCAGAGAGCCACAGACTACTAGCACGCAGGCGGAAGATTGAGAAAGAGATGGAGAGAGAGAGTAGAGGGGAGAGAGCGGAGGGAGAGGGGGAGGGGGAGGGGGAGGAGGAGAGAAGGGGAGAGGGCAGGGAGAGGAGGTGGGGAGAGAGTGGGAGAGGAGGGGTAGAGAGGTGGGGAGAGAGGGGGAGAGAGGGGGAGAGGAGGGGTAGAGAGGGGTAGAGAGGGAGAGAGAGGGGGAGAGGAGGGGTAGAGAGGTGAGAGAGAGGGGAGAGGAGGGGTAGAGAGGGAGAGAGCGGGAGAGGAGGGGTAGAGAGGGAGAGGGGGAGAGGAGGGGTAGAGAGGGAGAGAGCGGGAGAGAGAGGGGGAGAGGTGTAGAGAGGCGAGAGAGAGGGGGAGAGGAGGGGTAGAGAGGGCGAGAGGGGGAGAGAGAGGGGAGAGGAGGTGTAGAGAGGTGAGAGAGAGGGGGAGAGGGAGAGGAGGGGTAGAGAGGGAGAGGGGGAGAGGAGGGGTAAAGAGAGAGAGGGGGAGAAGAGGGGTAGAGAGGTGAGAGAGGG
>NW_026779881.1:0-66000 GCF_030144855.1 Hypanus sabinus
GACAGTGTCTATTGACAGAGTAACACACACAATATGCTGGATGAACGCAGCAGGTCAGACAGTGTCAATGGACAGACAAACACAGACAAAATGCTGGTGGAACTCAGCAGGTCAGACAGTGTCTATGGACACAGCAATGCACAGAAAATGCTGGATGAACTCAGCAGGTCAGAGAGTGTCTATGGACAGAGTAACACACACAAAATGCTGGAGGAACTCAGCAGGTCAGACAGTGTCTATGGACAGAGTAACACACACAAAATCCTCGTGGAACTCAGCAGGTCAGACAGTGTCTATGGACAGTGTAACACACACAAAATAATGGAGGAACTCAGCAGATCAGACAGTGTCTATGGACAGAGTAATACACAGAAAATGCTGGATGAACTCAGCAGGTCAGACAGTGTCTATGGACAGAGTAACACACAAAAAATGCTGGAGGAACTCAGCAGGTCAGACAGGGTATATGGACAGAGTAACACACACAAAATGCCGGAGGAACTCAGCATGTCAGACAGTGTATATGGTCAGAGTAACACACACAAAATGCTGGATGAACTCAGCAGGTCAGTCAGAGTCTATGGTCAGAGTAACACACACAAAATGCTGGAGTATCTCAGTAGCTCAGACAGTATATATGGCCAGAGTAACACACACAAAATGCTGTAGGAACTCAGCAGGTCAGAGAGTGTCTACGGACAGAGTAACACACAAAAAATGATGGAGGAACTCAGCAGGTCAGACAGAGTCTATGGACAGAGTAACACACACAAAATGCTGGAGGAACTCAGCAGCTCATACGGTGTATATTGACAGAGTAACAGAGACAAAATGCTAGAGGAACTCAGCAGTTCAGTCAGTGTCTATGGACAGAGTAACACACAAAAACTGCTGGAGGAACTCAGCAGGTCAGACAGGGTATATGGACAGAGTAACACACACAAAATGCCGGAGGAACTCAGCATGTCAGACAGTGTATATGGTCAGAGTAACACACACAAAATGCTGGATGAACTCAGCAGGTCAGTCAGAGTCTATGGTCAGAGTAACACACACAAAATGCTGGAGTATCTCAGTAGCTCAGACAGTATATATGGCCAGAGTAACACACACAAAATGCTGTAGGAACTCAGCAGGTCAGAGAGTGTCTACGGACAGAGTAACACACAAAAAAATGATGGAGGAACTCAGCAGGTCAGACAGAGTCTATGGACAGAGTAACACACACAAAATGCTGGAGGAACTCAGCAGCTCATACGGTGTATATTGACAGAGTAACAGAGACAAAATGCTAGAGGAACTCAGCAGTTCAGTCAGTGTCTATGGACAGAGTAACACACAAAAAATGCTGGAGGAACTCAGCAGGTCAGACAGGGTATATGGACAGAGTAACACACACAAAATGCCGGAGGAACTCAGCATGTCAGACAGTGTATATGGTCAGAGTAACACACACAAAATGCTGGAGGAACTCAGCAGGTCAGACAGTGTATATGGACAGAGTAACCCACACAAAATGCCGGAGGAACTCAGCATGTCAGACATTGTCTACGGACTGACTAACACACACAAAATGCTGGAGGAACTCAGCAGGTCAGACAGTGTCTATTGACAGAGTAACACACACAATATGCTGGATGAACGCAGCAGGTCAGACAGTGTCAATGGACAGACAAACACAGACAAAATGCTGGTGGAACTCAGCAGGTCAGACAGTGTCTATGGACACAGCAATGCACAGAAAATGCTGGATGAACTCAGCAGGTCAGAGAGTGTCTATGGACAGAGTAACACACACAAAATGCTGGAGGAACTCAGCAGGTCAGACAGTGTCTATGGACAGAGTAACACACACAAAATCCTGGTGGAACTCAGCAGGTCAGACAGTGTCTATGGACAGTGTAACACACACAAAATAATGGAGGAACTCAGCAGATCAGACAGTGTCTATGGACAGAGTAATACACAGAAAATGCTGGATGAACTCAGCAGGTCAGACAGTGTCTATGGACAGAGTAACACACACAAAATGCTGGAGGAACTCAGCAGGTCAGACAGTGTCTATGGACAGAGTAACACACACAAAATGCTGGAGGAACTCAGCAGGTCAGACAGTGTCTATTGATAGTGTAACACACACAAAATGCTGGAGGACCTCAGCAGGTCAGACAGTGTCTATGGACAGAGTAACACACACAAAATGCTGGAGGAACTCAGCAGGTCAGAGAGTGTCTATGGACAGAGTAACACACACAAAATGCTGGAGGAACTCAGCAGGTCAGAGAGTGTCTACGGACAGAGTAAGACACACAAAATGTTGGAGGAACTCAGCAGGTCAGAGAGTATCTACGGACAGAGTAACACACACAAAATGCTGGAGGAACTCAGCAGGTCAGACATTGTCTACGGACAGAGTAACACACACAAAATGCTGGATGAACTCAGCACGTCAGACAGTGTCTATGAACAGAGTAATACACAGAAAATGCTGGATGAACTCAGCAGGTCAAACAGTGTCTATTGACAAAGAAACACACACAATATGCTGGATGAACTCAGTAGGTCAGTCAGTGTCTATGGACAGTGTAACACACAGAAAATGCTGGATGAATTCAGCAGGTCAGTCAGTGTATATGGGCAGAGTAACAGACACTAAGTGCTGGAGGAACTCAGCAGGTCAGACAGTGTCTATGGACAGAGTGACACACACAAAATGCTGGATGAATTCAGCAGGTCAGTCAGTGTATATGGGCAGAGTAACAGACACTAAGTGCTGGAGGAACTCAGCAGGTCAGACAGTGTCTAAGGACAGAGTGACACACACAAAATGCTGGAGGAACTCAGCAGTTCAGACAGTGTATATGGACAGAGTAACACACACAAAATGCCGGAAGAACTCAGCATGTCAGACAGTGTATATGGTCAGAGTAACACACAGGAACTGCTGGAGGAACTCAGCAGGTCAGACAGAGTCTACGGACAGAGTAACACACACAAAATGCTGGAGGAACTCAGCAAGTCAGACAGTGTCTATGGACAGAGTAATACACAGAAAATTCTGGATGAACTCAGCAGGTCAGACAGTGTCTATGAACAGAGTAACACGCACAAAATTTTGGAGGAACTCAGCAGGTCAGACAGTGTATATGGTCAGAGCAACACATACAAAATGCTGGAGGAAATCAGCAGGTCAGCCAATATCTATGGTCGGAGTAACACACACAAAATGCTGTAGGAACTCAGCAGGTCAGACAGTGTCTATGGACAGATTGACACACACAAAATGCTGTACGAACTCAGCAGGTCAGACTGTGTCTATGGACAGAGTAACACACCGAAAATGCTGGCAGAACTCAGCAGGTCAGCCAATATCTATGGTCAGAGTAACACACACAAAATGCTGGAGGAACTCAGCAGATCAGACTGTGCACATGGACAGAGTAACACACAAAAAATGCAGGAGAAACTCAGCATGTCAGACAGTGTATATGGTCAGAGTAACACACACAAAATGCTGGAGGAACTCAGCAGGTCAGACAGTGTCTACGGACAGAGTAACACACAGAAAATGCTGGATGATCTCAGCTGATCAGACAGTGTCTATGGACAGAGTAATACACAGAAAATGCTGGATGAACTCAGCAGATCAGACAGTGTCTGTTGACAGAGTAACACACAGAATATGGTGCATTAACTCAGCAGGTCAGACTGTGTCTATGGACAGAGTAACACACCGAAAATGCTAGAAGAACTCAGCAGGTCAGCCAATATCTATGGTCAGAGTAACACGCACAAAATGCTGGAGGAACTCAACAAGTCAGACAGTGTCTACGGACAGAGTAACACACACAAAATGCTGGAAGAACTCAGCAGGTCAGACAGTGTTTATGAACAGAGTAATACACAGAAAATGCTGGATGAACTCAGCAGATCAGACAGTGTCTATTGACAGAGTAACACACAGAATATGGTGGATGAACTCAGCAGGTCAGACTGTGTCTATGGACAGAGTAACACACCGAAAATGCTAGAGGAACTCAGCAGGTCAGCCAATATCTATGGTCAGAGTAACACGCACATAATGCTGGAGGAACTCAGCAGGTCAGACAGTGTCTATGGACAGAGTAAAACACACAAAATGGTGGAGGAACTCAGCAGGTCAGACAGTGTCTATGGACAGAGTAACTCACACAAAATGCTGGAGGAACTCAGCAGGTCAGACAGTGTCTATGGACAGATTGACACACACAAAATGCTGTACAAACTCAGCAGGTCAGACTGTGTCTATGGACAGAGTAACGCACCGAAAATGCTGGCAGAACTCAGCAGGTCAGCCAATATCTATGGTCAGAGTAACACACACAAAATGCTGGAGGAACTCAGCAGATCAGACTGTGTATATGGACAGAGTAACACAGACAAAATGCCGGAAGAACTCAGCATGTCAGACAGTGTATATTGTCAGAGTAACATGCACAAAATGCTGGAGGAACTCAGCAGGTCAGAAGGCGTCTACTGACTGAGGAACACACACAAAATGCTGGAGCAACTCAGCAGGTCAGACAGTATCTATGGACAGAGTAACACACACAAAATGCTGGAGGAACTCAGCAGGTCAGACAGTGTATATGGACAGAGTAACACACACAAAATGCTGGAGGAACTCAGCAGGTCAGACAGTGTCTATGGACCGAGTAACACACACAAAATGCTGGAGGAACTTAGCAGGTCAGACAGTGTCTATGGACAGAGTAACTCACACAAAATGCTGGAGGAACTCAGCAGGTCAGACAGTGTCTATGGACAGATTGACACACACAAAATGCTGTACGAACTCAGCAGGTCAGACTGTGTCTATGGACAGAGTAACACACCGAAAATGCTGGCAGAACTCAGCAGGTCAGCCAATATCTATGGTCAGAGTAACACACACAAAATGCTGGAGGAACTCAGCAGATCAGACTGTGCACATGGACAGAGTAACACACACAAAATGCAGGAGAAACTCAGCATGTCAGACAGTGTATATGGTCAGAGTAACACACACAAAATGCTGGAGGAACTCAGCTGGTCAGACAGTGTCTACGGACAGAGTAACACACACAAAATGCTGGAGGAACTCAGCAGGTCAGACAGTGTATATGGACAGAGTAATACACAGAAAATGCTGGATGAACTCAGCAGATCAGACAGTGTCTGTTGACAGAGTAACACACAGAATATGGTGCATTAACTCAGCAGGTCAGACTGTGTCTATGGACAGAGTAACACACCGAAAATGCTAGAAGAACTCAGCAGGTCAGCCAATATCTATGGTCAGAGTAACACGCACAAAATGCTGGAGGAACTCAACAAGTCAGACAGTGTCTACGGACAGAGTAACACACACAAAATGCTGGAAGAACTCAGCAGGTCAGACAGTGTTTATGAACAGAGTAATACACAGAAAATGCTGGATGAACTCAGCAGATCAGACAGTGTCTATTGACAGAGTAACACACAGAATATGGTGGATGAACTCAGCAGGTCAGACTGTGTCTATGGACAGAGTAACACACCGAAAATGCTAGAGGAACTCAGCAGGTCAGCCAATATCTATGGTCAGAGTAACACGCACATAATGCTGGAGGAACTCAGCAGGTCAGACAGTGTCTATGGACAGAGTAACTCACACAAAATGCTGGAGGAACTCAGCAGGTCAGACAGTGTCTATGGACAGATTGACACACACAAAATGCTGTACGAACTCAGCAGGTCAGACTGTGTCTATGGACAGAGTAAAACACCGAAAATGCTGGCAGAACTCAGCAGGTCAGCCAATATCTATGGTCAGAGTAACACACACAAAATGCTGGAGGAACTCAGCAGATCAGACTGTGTATATGGACAGAGTAACACAGACAAAATGCCGGAAGAACTCAGCATGTCAGACAGTGTATATTGTCAGAGTAACATGCACAAAATGCTGGAGGAACTCAGCAGGTCAGAAGGCGTCTACTGACTGAGTAACACACACAAAATGCTGGAGCAACTCAGCAGGTCAGACAGTATCTATGGACAGAGTAACACACACAAAATGCTGGAGGAACTCAGCAGGTCAGACAGTGTATATGGACAGAGTAACACACACAAATTGCCGGAGGAACTCAGCATGTCAGACAGTGTATATGGTCAGAGTAACACACACAAAATGCTGGAGGAACTCAGCAAGTCAGACAGTGTCTACGGACAGAGTAACACACACAAAATGCTTGATGAACTCAGCAGGTCAGACAGTGTCTATGAACAGAGTAATACACAGAAAATGCTGGATGAACTCAGTAGGGCAGACAATGTCTATTGACAGAGTAACACACACAATATGCTGGATGAACTCAGCAGGTCAGACAGTGTATATGGTCAGAGTAACAGAGACAAAATGCCGGAGGAACTCAGCATGTCAGACATTGTCTACGGACTGACTAACACACACAAAATGCTGGAGGAACTCAGCAGGTCAGACAGTGTCTATAAACAGATTGACACACACAAAATGCTGTAGGAACTTTACAGCTCAGACGGTGTATATTGACAGAGTAACACACACAAAATGCTGGAGGAACTCAGCAGGTCAGACAGTGTCTATAAACAGATTGACACACACAAAATGCTGTAGGAACTTTCCAGCTCAGACGGTGTATATTGACAGAGTAACACACACAAAATGCTGGAGGATCTCAGCAGGTCAGACAGTGTATATGGTCAGAGTAACACACACAAAATGCTGGAGGAACTCAGCAGGTCAGACAGTGTCTCCGGACAGAGTAACACACAGAAAATGCTGGATGAACTCAGCAGATCAGACAGTGTCTATTGACAGAGTAACCCACAGAATATGGTGGATGAACACAGCAGGGCAGACTGTGTCTATGGACAGAGTAACACACCGAAAATGCTGGAGGAACTCAGCAAGTCAGACAGTGTCTACGGACAGAGTAACACACACAAAATGATGGATGAACTCAGCAGGTAAGACAGTGTCTATGGACAAAGTAACACACACAAAATGCTGGAGGAACTCAGCAGGTCAGACAGTGTATATGGACAGAGTAACACACAAAAAATGCCGGAGTCACTCAGCATGTCAGACAGTGTATATGGTCAGAGTAACACACACAAAATGCTGGAGGAACTCAGCAGGTCAGACAGTGTATATGGACAGAGTAACCCACACAAAATGCCGGAGGAACTCAGCATGTCAGACATTGTCTACGGACTGACAAACACACACAAAATGCTGGAGTAACTCAGCAGGTCAGACAGTGTCTATAAACAGATTGACACACACAAAATGCTGTAGGAACTTTGCAGCTCAGACGGTGTATATTGACAGAGTAACACACACAAAATGCTGGAGGATCTCAGCAGGTCAGACAGTATCTATGGTCAGAGTAACACACACAAATGCAGGAGCAACTCAGCAGGTCACACATTGTCTACGGACTGACTAACACACACAAAATGCTGGAGGATCTCAGCAGGTCAGACAGTATCTGTGGACAGAGTAACACACAGAAAATGTTGGAGGAACTCAGCAGGTCAGCCAATATCTATGGTCAGAGTAACACACACAAGATGCTGGAGGAACTCAGCAGATCAGACTGTGCACATGGTCAGAGTAACACACACAAAATGCTGGAGGAACTCAGAAGGTCAGACAGTGTCTACGGACAGAGTAACACACAGAAAATGCTCGATGATCTCAGCAGATCAGACAGTGTCTATGGACAGAGTAATACACAGAAAATGCTGGATGAACTCAGCAGTTCAGTCAGTGTCTATGGACAGAGTAACACACACAAAATGCTGGAGGAACTCAGCAGGTCAGACAGTGTATATGGACAGAGTAACACACACAAAATGCCAGAGGAACTCAGCATGTCATACAGTGTATATGGTCAGAGTAACACACACAAAATGCTGGAGGAACTCAGCAACTCAGACAATGTCTACGGACAGAGTAACACACACAAAATGCTTGATGAACTCAGCAGGTCAGACAGTGTCTATGAACAGAGTAATACACAGAAAATGCTGGATGAACTCAGCAGGGCAGACAGTGTCTATTGACAGAGTAACACACACAAAATGCCGGAGGAACTCAGCAGGTCAGACAGTGTCTATAAACAGATTGACACACACAAAATGCTGTAGGAACTTTGCAGCTCAGACGGTGTATATTGACAGAGTAACACACACAAAATGCTGTAGGAACTCAGCAGGTCAGACAGTGTCTATAAACAGATTGACACACACAAAATGCTGTAGGAACTTTGCAGCTCAGACGGTGTATATTGACAGACTAACACACACAAAATGCTGGAGGATCTCAGCAGGTCAGACAGTGTCTATGGTCAGAGTAACACACACAAATGCTGGAGCAACTCAGCAGGTCACACATTGTCTACGGACTGACTAACACACACAAAATGCTGGAGGAACTCAGCAGGTCAGACAGTGTCTATGGACAGAGTAACACACCGAAAATGCTGGAGGACCTCAGCAGGTCAGCCAATATCTATGGTCAGAGTAACACACACAAAATGCTGGAGGAACTCAGCAGATCAGAATGTGCACATGGACAGAGTAACACACACAAAATGCAGGAGGAACTCAGCAGGTCAGACAGTGTATATGGTCAGAGTAATACACACAAAATGCTGGAGGAACTCAGCAGGTCAGACAGTGTCTACGGACAGAGTAACACACAGAAAATGCTGGATGATCTCAGCAGATCAGACAGTGTCTATGGACAGAGTAATACACAGAAAATGCTGGATGAACTCAGCAGATCAGACAGTGTCTATTGACAGAGTAACACACAGAATATGGTGGATGAACTCAGCAGGTCAGACAGTGTCTATGGACAGAGTAACACAAACAAAATGCTGGAGGAACTCAGCAGTTCAGTCAGTGTCTATGGACAGAGTAACACACACAAAATGCTGGAGGAACTCAGCAGGTCAGACAGTGTCTATAAACAGATTGACACACACAAAATGCTGTAGGAACTTTGCAGCTCAGACGGTGTATATTGACAGACTAACACACACAAAGTGCTGGAGGATCTCAGCAGGTCAGACAGTGTCTATGGTCAGAGTAACACACACAAATGCTGGAGCAACTCAGCAGGTCACACATTGTCTACGGACTGACTAACACACACAAAATGCTGGAGGAACTCAGCAGGTCAGACAGTGTCTATGGACAGAGTAACACACCGAAAATGCTGGAGGAACTCAGCAGGTCAGCCAATATCTATGGTCAGAGTAACACACACAAAATGCTGGAGAAACTCAGCAGATCAGACTGTGCACATGGACAGAGTAACACACACAAAATGCAGGAGGAACTCAGCAGGTCAGACAGTGTATATGGTCAGAGTAACACACACAAAATGCTGGAGGAACTCAGCAGGTCAGACAGTGTCTACGGACAGAGTAACACACAGAAAATGCTGGATGATCTCAGCAGATCAGACAGTGTCTATGGACAGAGTAATACACAGAAAATGCTGGATGAACTCAGCAGATCAGACAGTGTCTATTGACAGAGTAACACACAGAATATGGTGGATGAACTCAGCAGGTCAGACAGTGTCTATGGACAGAGTAACACAAACAAAATGCTGGAGGAACTCAGCAGTTCAGTCAGTGTCTATGGACAGAGTAACACACACAAAATGCTGGAGGAACTCAGCAGGTCAGACAGTGTCTATAAACAGATTGACACACACAAAATGCTGTAGGAACTTTGCAGCTCAGACGGTGTATATTGACAGACTAACACACACAAAATGCTGGAGGATCTCAGCAGGTCAGACAGTGTCTATGGTCAGAGTAACACACACAAATGCTGGAGCAACTCAGCAGGTCACACATTGTCTACGGACTGACTAACACACACAAAATGCTGGAGGAACTCAGCAGGTCAGACAGTGTCTATGGACAGAGTAACACACCGAAAATGCTGGAGGAACTCAGCAGGTCAGCCAATATCTATGGTCAGAGTAACACACACAAAATGCTGGAGGAACTCAGCAGATCAGACTGTGCACATGGACAGAGTAACACACACAAAATGCAGGAGGAACTCAGCAGGTCAGACAGTGTATATGGTCAGAGTAACACACACAAAATGCTGGAGGAACTCAGCAGGTCAGACAGTGTCTACGGACAGAGTAACACACAGAAAATGCTGGATGATCTCAGCAGATCAGACAGTGTCTATGGACAGAGTAATACACAGAAAATGCTGGATGAACTCAGCAGATCAGACAGTGTCTATTGACAGAGTAACACACAGAATATGGTGGATGAACTCAGCAGGTCAGACAGTGTCTATGGACAGAGTAACACAAACAAAATGCTGGAGGAACTCAGCAGATCAGTCAGTGTCTATGGACAGAGTAACACACACACAATGCTGGAGGAACTCAGCAGGTCAGACAGTGTATATGGACAGAGTAACACACACAAAATGCCGGAGGAACTCAGCATGACAGACAGTGTATATGGTCAGAGTAACACACACAAAATGCTGGAGGAACTCAGCAGGTCAGAGAACGTCTACGGACTGAGTAACACACACAAAATGCTGAAGGAACTCAGCAGGTCAGTCACAGTCTATGGTCAGAGTAACACACACAAAATGCTGGAGGAACTCAGCAGATCAGACTGTGTATATGGACAGAGTAACACAGACAAAATGCCGGAAGAACTCAGCATGTCAGACAGTGTATATTGTCAGAGTAACATGCACAAAATGCTGGAGGAACTCAGCAGGTCAGAAGGCGTCTACTGACTGAGTAACACACACAAAATGCTGGAGCAACTCAGCAGGTCAGACAGTATCTATGGACAGAGTAACACACACAAAATGCTGGAGGAACTCAGCAGGTCAGACAGTGTATATGGACAGAGTAACACACACAAATTGCCGGAGGAACTCAGCATGTCAGACAGTGTATATGGTCAGAGTAACACACACAAAATGCTGGAGGAACTCAGCAAGTCAGACAGTGTCTACGGACAGAGTAACACACACAAAATGCTTGATGAACTCAACAGGTCAGACAGTGTCTATGAACAGAAAATGCTGGATGAACTCAGCAGGGCAGACAATGTGTATTGACAGAGTAACACACACAATATGCTGGATGAACTCAGCAGGTCAGACAGTGTATATGGTCAGAGTAACAGAGACAAAATGCCGGAGGAACTCAGCATGTCAGACATTGTCTACGGACTGACTAACAGACACAAAATGCTGGAGGAACTCAGCAGGTCAGACAGTGTCTATAAACAGATTTACACACACAAAATGCTGTAGGAACTTTACAGCTCAGACGGTGTATATTGACAGAGTAACACACACAAAATCCTGGAGGAACTCAGCAGGTCAGACAGTGTCTATAAACAGATTGACACACACAAAATGCTGTAGGAACTTTGCAGCTCAGACGGTGTATATTGACAGAGTAACACACACAAAATGCTGGAGGATCTCAGCAGGTCAGACAGTGTATATGGTCAGAGTAACACACACAAAATGCTGGAGGAACTCAGCAGGTCAGACAGTGTCTACGGACAGAGTAACACACAGAAAATGCTGGATGAACTCAGCAGATCAGACAGTGTCTATTGACAGAGTAACCCACAGAATATGGTGGATGAACTCAGCAGGGCAGACTGTGTCTATGGACAGAGTAACACACCGAAAATGCTGGAGGAACTCAGCAAGTCAGACAGTGTCTACGGACAGAGTAACACACACAAAATGATGGATGAACTCAGCAGGTAAGACAGTGTCTATGGACAAAGTAACACACACAAAATGCTGGAGGAACTCAGCAGGTCAGACAGTGTATATGGACAGAGTAACACACAAAAAATGCCGGAGTCACTCAGAATGTCAGACAGTGTATATGGTCAGAGTAACACACACAAAATGCTGGAGGAACTCAGCAGGTCAGACAGTGTATATGGACAGAGTAACCCACACAAAATGCCGGAGGAACTCAGCATGTCAGACATTGTCTACGGACTGACTAACACACACAAAATGCTGGAGTAACTCAGCAGGTCAGACAGTGTATATGGTCAGAGTAACACACACAAAATGCTGGAGGAACTCAGCAGGTCAGACAGTGTCTACGGACAGAGTAACACACAGAAAATGCTGGATGATCTCAGCATGTCAGACAGTGTCTATGGACAGAGTAATACACAGAAAATGCTGGATGAACTCAGCAGATCAGACAGTGTCTATTGACAGAGTAACACACAGAATATGGTGGATGAACTCAGCAGGTCAGACAGTGTCTATGGACAGAGTAAAACAAACAAAATGCTGGAGGAACTCAGCAGATCAGTCAGTGTCTATGGACAGAGTAACACACACAAAATGCTGGAGGAACTCAGCAGGTCAGACAGTGTATATGGACAGAGTAAAACAAACAAAATGCTGGAGGAACTCAGCTGGTCAGTCAGTGTCTATGGACAGAGTAACACACACAAAATGCTGGGGGAACTCAGCAGGTCAGACAGTGTCTATGGACAGAGTAACACACACAAAATGCTGGAGGAACTCAGCAGGTCAGACAGTGTATATGGACAGAGTAACACACACAAAATGCCGGAGGACCTCAGCATGACAGACAGTGTATATGGTCAGAGTAACACACACAAAATGCTGGAGGAACTCAGCAGGTCAGAGAACGTCTACGGACTGAGTAACACACACAAAATGCTGGAGGAACTCAGCAGGTCAGTCACAGTCTATGGTCAGAGTAACACACACAAAATGCTGGAGGAACTCAGCAGCTCAGACAGTGTATATGGTCAGAGTAATACACACAAAATGCTGGAGGAACTCAGCAGGTCAGAGAGTGTCTATGGACACACACAAAATGCTGGAGGAACTCAGCAGGTCAGTCAGAGTCTATGGTCAGAGTAACACACACAAAATGCTGGAGGAACTCAGCAGATCATACAGTGTATATTGACAGCGTAACACACACAAAATGCCGGAGCAACTCAGCAGCTCCTACAGTGTCTATGGACAGAGTAACACACACAAAATGCTGGAGCAACTCAGCAGGTCAGAGATTATCTATGGACAGAGTAACACACACCAAATGCTGGAGGAACTCAGCAGGTCAGACAGTGTATATGGACAGAGTAACACACACAAAATGCCGGAGGAACTCAGCATGTCAGACAGTGTATATGGTCAGAGTAACACACACAAAATGCTGGAGGATCTCAGCAAGTCAGACAGTGTCTACGGACAGAGTAACACACACAAAATGCTTGATGAACTCAGCAGGTCACACAGTGTCTATGAACAGAGTAATACACAGAAAATGCTGGATGAACTCAGCAGGGCAGACAGTGTCTATTGACAGAGTAACACACACAATATGCTGGATGAACTCAGCAGGTCAGACAGTGTATATGGTCAGAGTAACAGAGACAAAATGCCGGAGGAACTCAGCAGGTCAGACAGTGTCTATAAACAGATTGACACACACAAAATGCTGTAGGAACTTTGCAGCTCAGACGGTGTATATTGACAGAGTAACACACACAAAATGCTGGAGGATCTCAGCAGGTCAGACAGTGTCTATGGTCAGAGTAACACACACAAATGCTGGAGCAACTCAGCAGGTCACACATTGTCTACGGACTGACTAACACACACAAAATGCTGGAGGAACTCAGCAGGTCAGACAGTGTCTATGGACAGAGTAACACACCGAAAATGCTGGAGGAACTCAGCAGGTCAGCCAATATCTATGGTCAGAGTAACACACACAAAATGCTGGAGGAACTCGGCAGATCAGACTGTGCACATGGACAGAGTAACACACACAAAATGCAGGAGGAACTCAGCAGGTCAGACAGTGTATATGGTCAGAGTAACACACACAAAATGCTGGAGGAACTCAGCAGGTCAGACAGTGTCTACGGACAGAGTAACACACAGAAAATGCTGGATGATCTCAGCATGTCAGACAGTGTCTATGGACAGAGTAATACACAGAAAATGCTGGATGAACTCAGCAGATCAGACAGTGTCTATTGACAGAGTAACACACAGAATATGCTGGATGACCTCAGCATGTCAGACAGTGTCTATGGACAGAGTAATACACAGAAAATGCTGGATGAACTCAGCAGGTCAGACAGTGTCTATGGACAGAGTAAAACAAACAAAATGCTGGAGGAACTCAGCAGATCAGTCAGTGTCTATGGACAGAGTAACACACACAAAATGCTGGAGGAACTCAGCAGGTCAGACAGTGTATATGGACAGAGTAACACACACAAAATGCCGGAGGACCTCAGCATGACAGACAGTGTATATGGTCAGAGTAACACACACAAAATGCTGGAGGAACTCAGCAGGTCAGAGAACGTCTACGGACTGAGTAACACACACAAAATGCTGGAGGAACTCAGCAGGTCAGTCACAGTCTATGGTCAGAGTAACACACACAAAATGCTGGAGGAACTCAGCAGCTCAGACAGTGTATATAGTCAGAGTAATACACACAAAATGCTGGAGGAACTCAGCAGGTCAGAGAGTGTCTATGGACACACACAAAATGCTGGAGGAACTCAGCAGGTCAGACAGTGTATATTGACAGCGTAACACACACAAAATGCCGGAGCAACTCAGCAGCTCCTACAGTGTCTATGGACAGAGTAACACACACAAAATGCTGGAGCAACTCAGCAGGTCAGACAGTATCTATGGACAGAGTAACACACACAAAATGCTGGAGGAACTCAGCAGGTCAGACAGTGTATATGGACAGAGTAACACACACAAAATGCCGGAGGAACTCAGCATGTCAGACAGTGTATATGGTCAGAGTAACACACACAAAATGCTGGAGGATCTCAGCAAGTCAGACAGTGTCTACGGACAGAGTAACACACACAAAATGCTTGATGAACTCAGCAGGTCAGACAGTGTCTATGAACAGAGTAATACACAGAAAATGCTGGATGAACTCAGCAGGGCAGACAGTGTCTATTGACAGAGTAACACACACAATATGCTGGATGAACTCAGCAGGTCAGACAGTGTATATGGTCAGAGTAACAGAGACAAAATGCCGGAGGAACTCAGCAGGTCAGAGAGTGTCTATGGTCAGAGTAACACACACAAATGCTGGAGCAACTCAGCAGGTCACACATTGTCTACGGACTGACTAACACACACAAAATGCTGGAGGAACTCAGCAGGTCAGACAGTGTCTATTGACAGAGTAACACACCGAAAATGCTGGAGGAACTCAGCAGGTCAGCCAATATCTATGGTCAGAGTAACACACACAAAATGCTGGAGGAACTCAGCAGATCAGACTGTGCACATGGACAGTGTAACACACACAAAATGCAGGAGGAACTCAGCATGTCAGACAGTGTATATGGTCAGAGTAACACACACAAAATGCTGGAGGAACACAGCAGGTCAGACAGTGTCTACGGACAGAGTAACACACAGAAAATGCTGGATGATCTCAGCAGATCAGACAGTGTCTATGGACAGAGTAATAGACAGAAAATGCTGGATGAACTCAGCAGATCAGACAGTGTCTATTGACAGAGTAACACACACAAAATGCTGGATGAACTCAGCAGGTCAGACAGTGTCTATGAACAGAGTAACACACACAAAATGCTGGAGGAACTCAGCAGGTCAGACAGTGTCTATGAACAGAGTAACACAAACAAAATGCTGGAGGAACTCAGCAGTTCAGTCAGTGTCTATGGACAGAGTAACACACACAAAATGCTGGAGGAACTCAGCAGGTCAGACAGTGTATATGGACAGAGTAACACACACAAAATGCCGGAGGAACTCAGCATGTCAGACAGTGTATATGGTCAGAGTAACCACACAAAATGCTGGAGGAACTCAGCAGGTCAGAGAACGTCTACGGACTGAGTAACACACACAAAATGCTGGAGGAACTCAGCAGGTCATTCACAGTCTATGGTCAGAGTAACACACACAAAATGCTGGAGGAACTCAGCAGCTCAGACAGTGTATATGGTCAGAGTAACACACACAAAATGCTGGAGGAACTCAGCAGGTCAGAGAGTGTCTATGGACAGAGTAACACGCACAAAATGCTGGAGGAACTCAGCAGGTCAGACAGAGTCTATGGTCAGAGTAACACACACAAAATGCTGGAGGAACTCAGCAGCTCATACAGTGTATATTGACAGCGTAACACACACAAAATGCCGGTGGAACTCAGCAGGCCAGACTGTGTCTATGGACAGAGTAACACACCGAAAATGCTGGAGGAACTCAGCAGGTCAGCCATTATCTATGGTCAGAGTAACACACACAACATGCTGGAGGAACTCTGCAGGTCAGCCAATATTTATGGTCAGAGTAACACACCCAAAATGCTGGAGGAACTCAGCAGGTCAGACAGTGTGTATGGACAGAGTAACACACACAAAATGCTGGAGGATCTCAGCAGGGCAGACAGTGTCTATGATCAGAGTAACACACACAAATGCTGGAGCAACTCAGCAGGTCATACATTGTCTACGGACTGACTAACACACACAAAATGCTGGAGGAACTCAGCAGGTCAGACAGTGTCTATAAACAGATTGACACACACAAAATGCTGTAGGAACTCAGCAGGTCAGACAGTGTATATGCTCAGAGTAACACACATAAAATGCTGGAGGAACTCAGCAGGTCAGAGTGCGTCTACGGACTGACTAACACACACAAAATGCTGGAGGAACTCAGCAGGTCAGACAGTGTCTATGGACAGATTGACACACACAAAATGCTGTAGGAACTCAGCAGGTCAGACTGTATCTATGGACAGAGTAACACACCGAAAATGCTAGAGGAACTCAGCAGGTCAGCCAATATCTATGGTCAGCGTAACACGCACAAAACGCTGCAGGAACTCAGCAAGTCAGACAGTGTCTACGGACAGAGTAACACACACAAAATGCTGGAAGAACTCAGCAGGTCAGACAGTGTTTATGAACAGAGAATTACACAGAAAATTCTGGATGAACTCAGCAGAGCAGACAGTGTCTATGGACAGAGTAACACACACAAAATGCTGGAGGAACTCAGCAGGTCTGCCTATATTTATGGTCAGAGTAACACACACAAAATGCTGGAGGAACTCAGCAGGTCAGACAGTGTCTATGGACAGAGTAACACACACAAAATGCTGGAGGAACTCAGCAGGTCAGACAGTGTCTATGGACAGATTGACACACACAAAATGCTGTACGAACTCAGCAGGTCAGACTGTGTCTATGGACACAGTAACACACTGAAAATGCTGGCAGAACTCAGCAGGTCAGCCAATATCTATGGTCAGAGTAACACACACAAAATGCTGGAGGAACTCAGCAGATCAGACTGTGTATATGGACAGAGTAACACAGACAAAATGCCGGAAGAACTCAGCATGTCAGACAGTGTATATTGTCAGAGTAACACGCACAAAATGCTGGAGGAACTCAGCAGGTCAGAAGGCGTCTACTGACTGAGTAACACACACAAAATGCTGGAGCAACTCAGCAGGTCAGACAGTATCTATGGACAGAGTAACACACACAAAATGCTGGAGGAACTCAGCAGGTCAGACAGAGTCTATGGTCAGAGGAACACACACAAAATGCTGGAGAAACTCAGCATGTCTGACATTATCTATGGACAGAGTAACACGCACAAAATTTTGGAGCAACTCAGCAGGTCAGACAGTGTATATGGTCAGAGTAACACATACAAAATGCTGGAGGAACTCAGCAGGTCAGCCAATATCTATGGTCAGAGTAACACACACAAAATGCTGGATGAACTCAGCAGGTCAGTCAGAGTCTATGGTCAGAGTAACACACACAAAATGCTGGAGTATCTCAGTAGCTCAGACAGTATATATGGCCAGAGTAACACACACAAAATGCTGTACGAACTCAGCAGGTCAGAGAGTGTCTACGGACAGAGTAACACACAAAAAATGATGGAGGAACTCAGCAGGTCAGACAGAGTCTATGGACAGAGTAACACACACAAAATGCTGGAGGAACTCAGCAGCTCATACGGTGTATATTGACAGAGTAACAGAGACAAAATGCTAGAGGAACTCAGCAGTTCAGTCAGTGTCTATGGACAGAGTAACACACAAAAAATGCTGGAGGAACTCAGCAGGTCAGACAGGGTATATGGACAGAGTAACACACACAAAATGCCGGAGGAACTCAGCATGTCAGACAGTGTATATGGTCAGAGTAACACACACAAAATGCTGGAGGAACTCAGCAGGTCAGACAGTGTATATGGACAGAGTAACCCACACAAAATGCCGGAGGAACTCAGCATGTCAGACATTGTCTACGGACTGACTAACACACACAAAATGCTGGAGGAACTCAGCAGGTCAGACAGTGTCTATTGACAGAGTAACACACACAATATGCTGGATGAACGCAGCAGGTCAGACAGTGTCAATGGACAGACAAACACAGACAAAATGCTGGTGGAACTCAGCAGGTCAGACAGTGTCTATGGACACAGCAATGCACAGAAAATGCTGGATGAACTCAGCAGGTCAGAGAGTGTCTATGGACAGAGTAACACACACAAAATGCTGGAGGAACTCAGCAGGTCAGACAGTGTCTATGGACAGAGTAACACACACAAAATCCTCGTGGAACTCAGCAGGTCAGACAGTGTCTATGGACAGTGTAACACACAGAAAATAATGGAGGAACTCAGCAGATCAGACAGTGTCTATGGACAGAGTAATACACAGAAAATGCTGGATGAACTCAGCAGGTCAGACAGTGTCTATGGACAGAGTAACACACAAAAATTGCTGGAGGAACTCAGCAGGTCAGACAGGGTATATGGACAGAGTAACACACACAAAATGCCGGAGGAACTCAGCATGTCAGACAGTGTATATGGTCAGAGTAACACACACAAAATGCTGGATGAACTCAGCAGGTCAGTCAGAGTCTATGGTCAGAGTAACACACACAAAATGCTGGAGTATCTCAGTAGCTCAGACAGTATATATGGCCAGAGTAACACACACAAAATGCTGTAGGAACTCAGCAGGTCAGAGAGTGTCTACGGACAGAGTAACACACAAAAAATGATGGAGGAACTCAGCAGATCAGACAGAGTCTATGGACAGAGTAACACACACAAAATGCT
Organism: Hypanus sabinus; assembly: GCF_030144855.1. Taxonomy (NCBI): domain Eukaryota; kingdom Metazoa; phylum Chordata; class Chondrichthyes; order Myliobatiformes; family Dasyatidae; genus Hypanus; species Hypanus sabinus. Next base: position 19,270 of record NW_026779881.1, read on the forward strand.
GGAGGAACTCAGCAGCTCATACGGTGTATATTGACAGAGTAACAGAGACAAAATGCTAGAGGAACTCAGCAGTTCAGTCAGTGTCTATGGACAGAGTAACACACAAAAAATGCTGGAGGAACTCAGCAGGTCAGACAGGGTATATGGACAGAGTAACACACACAAAATGCCGGAGGAACTCAGCATGTGAGACAGTGTATATGGTCAGAGTAACACACACAAAATGCTGGATGAACTCAGCAGGTCAGTCAGAGTCTATGGTCAGAGTAACACACACAAAATGCTGGAGTATCTCAGTAGCTCAGACAGTATATATGGCCAGAGTAACACACACAAAATGCTGTAGGAACTCAGCAGGTCAGAGAGTGTCTACGGACAGAGTAACACACAAAAAATGATGGAGGAACTCAGCAGGTCAGACAGAGTCTATGGACAGAGTAACACACACAAAATGCTGGAGGAACTCAGCAGCTCATATGGTGTATATTGACAGAGTAACAGAGACAAAATGCTAGAGGAACTCAGCAGTTCAGTCAGTGTCTATGGACAGAGTAACACACAAAAAATGCTGGAGGAACTCAGCAGGTCAGACAGGGTATATGGACAGAGTAACACACACAAAATGCCGGAGGAACTCAGCATGTCAGACAGTGTATATGGTCAGAGTAACACACACAAAATGCTGGAGGAACTCAGCAGGTCAGACAGTGTATATGGACAGAGTAACCCACACAAAATGCCGGAGGAACTCAGCATGTCAGACATTGTCTACGGACTGACTAACACACACAAAATGCTGGAGGAACTCAGCAGGTCAGACAGTGTCTATTGACAGAGTAACACACACAATATGCTGGATGAACGCAGCAGGTCAGACAGTGTCAATGGACAGACAAACACAGACAAAATGCTGGTGGAACTCAGCAGGTCAGACAGTGTCTATGGACACAGCAATGCACAGAAAATGCTGGATGAACTCAGCAGGTCAGAGAGTGTCTATGGACAGAGTAACACACACAAAATGCTGGAGGAACTCAGCAGGTCAGACAGTGTCTATGGACAGAGTAACACACACAAAATCCTGGTGGAACTCAGCAGGTCAGACAGTGTCTATGGACAGTGTAACACACACAAAATAATGGAGGAACTCAGCAGATCAGACAGTGTCTATGGACAGAGTAATACACAGAAAATGCTGGATGAACTCAGCAGGTCAGACAGTGTCTATGGACAGAGTAACACACACAAAATGCTGGAGGAACTCAGCAGGTCAGACAGTGTCTATGGACAGAGTAACACACACAAAATGCTGGAGGAACTCAGCAGGTCAGACAGTGTCTATTTATAGTGTAACACACACAAAATGCTGGAGGACCTCAGCAGGTCAGACAGTGTCTATGGACAGAGTAACACACACAAAATGCTGGAGGAACTCAGCAGGTCAGAGAGTGTCTATGGACAGAGTAACACACACAAAATGCTGGAGGAACTCAGCAGGTCAGAGAGTGTCTACGGACAGAGTAAGACACACAAAATGTTGGAGGAACTCAGCAGGTCAGAGAGTATCTACGGACAGAGTAACACACACAAAATGCTGGAGGAACTCAGCAGGTCAGACATTGTCTACGGACAGAGTAACACACACAAAATGCTGGATGAACTCAGCACGTCAGACAGTGTCTATGAACAGAGTAATACACAGAAAATGCTGGATGAACTCAGCAGGTCAAACAGTGTCTATTGACAAAGAAACACACACAATATGCTGGATGAACTCAGTAGGTCAGTCAGTGTCTATGGACAGTGTAACACACAGAAAATGCTGGATGAATTCAGCAGGTCAGTCAGTGTATATGGGCAGAGTAACAGACACTAAGTGCTGGAGGAACTCAGCAGGTCAGACAGTGTCTATGGACAGAGTGACACACACAAAATGCTGGATGAATTCAGCAGGTCAGTCAGTGTATATGGGCAGAGTAACAGACACTAAGTGCTGGAGGAACTCAGCAGGTCAGACAGTGTCTAAGGACAGAGTGACACACACAAAATGCTGGAGGAACTCAGCAGTTCAGACAGTGTATATGGACAGAGTAACACACACAAAATGCCGGAAGAACTCAGCATGTCAGACAGTGTATATGGTCAGAGTAACACACAGGAACTGCTGGAGGAACTCAGCAGGTCAGACAGAGTCTACGGACAGAGTAACACACACAAAATGCTGGAGGAACTCAGCAAGTCAGACAGTGTCTATGGACAGAGTAATACACAGAAAATTCTGGATGAACTCAGCAGGTCAGACAGTGTCTATGAACAGAGTAACACGCACAAAATTTTGGAGGAACTCAGCAGGTCAGACAGTGTATATGGTCAGAGCAACACATACAAAATGCTGGAGGAAATCAGCAGGTCAGCCAATATCTATGGTCGGAGTAACACACACAAAATGCTGTAGGAACTCAGCAGGTCAGACTGTGTCTATGGTCAGAGTAACTCACACAAAATCCCGGAGGAACTCAGCAGGTCAGACAGTGTCTATTCACAGAGTAACACACACAATATGCTGGATGAACTCAGCAGGTCAGCCTGTGTCTATGGACAGATTAACACACACAAAATGCTGGTGGAACTCAGCAGGTCAGACAGTGTCTATTGACAGAGTAACACACACAAAATCCTGGTGGAACTCAGCAGGGCAGACAGTGTCTATGGACACAGTAATGCACAGAAAATGCTGGATGAACTCAGCAGGTCAGACAGTGTCTATGGACAGAGTAACACACACTAAATGCTGGAGGAACTCAGCAGGTCAGACAGTGTCTATGGACAGATGAAGACACACAAAATCCTGGTGGAACTCAGCAGGTTAGACAGTGTCTATGGTCAGAGTAACACACACAAAATGCTGGATGAACTCAGCAGGTCAGACAGTGTCTATTGACAGAGTAACACACACAATATGCTGGATGAACTCAGCAGGTCAGGCAGTGTCTATGGACAGAGTAACACACACAAAATGCTGGAGGAACTCAGCAGGTCAGAGAGTGTCTACGGACTGAGTAACACACACAAAATGCCGGAAGAACTCAGCATGTCAGACAGTGTATATGATCAGAGTAACACACAGGAACTGCTGGAGGATCTCAGCAGGACAGACAGAGTCTACGGACAGAGTAACACACACAAAATGCTGGAGGAACTCAGCAGGTCAGACAGTGTCTGCGGACAGAGTAACACACACAATATGCTGGATGAACTCAGCAGGTCAGACAGTGTCTATGGACAGAGTAATACACAGAAAATGCTGGATGAACTCAGCAGGTCAGACAGTCTCTATGGACAGAGTAACACACACAAAATGCTGGATGAACTCAGCAGGTCAGACATTGTCTATGGACAGAGTAATACACAGAAAATGCTGGATGAACTCAGCAGGTCAAACAGTGTCTATTGACAAAGAAACACACACAATATGCTGGATGAAATCAGCAGGTCAGTTAGTGTCTATGGACAGTGTAACACACAGAAAATGCTGGATGAATTCAGCAGGTCAGTCAGTGTATGTGAACAGAGTAACTCACACAAAATGCTGGTGGAACTCAGCAGGTCAGAGAGTGTCTATTGACAGAGTAACACACACAAAATGCTGGAGGAACTCAGCAGGTCATAGAGTGTCTATGGACACACACAAAATGCTGGAGGAACTCAGCAGGTCAGACAGTGTATATTGACAGCGTAACACACACAAAATGCCGGAGCAACTCAGCAGCTCCTACAGTGTCTATGGACAGAGTAACACACACAAAATGCTGGAGCAACTCAGCAGGTCAGACAGTATCTTTGGACAGAGTAACACACACAAAATGCTGGAGGAACTCAGCAGGTCAGACAGTGTATATGGACAGAGTAACACACACAAAATGCCGGAGGAACTCAGCATGTCAGACAGTGTATATGGTCAGAGTAACACACACAAAATGCTGGAGGATCTCAGCAAGTCAGACAGTGTCTACGGACAGAGTAACACACACAAAATGCTTGATGAACTCAGCAGGTCAGATAGTGTCTATGAACAGAGTAATACACAGAAAATGCTGGATGAACTCAGCAGGGCAGACAGTGTCTATTGACAGAGTAACACACACAATATGCTGGATGAACTCAGCAGGTCAGACAGTGTATATGGTCAGAGTCACAGAGACAAAATGCCGGAGGAACTCAGCAGGTCAGACAGTGTCTATAAACAGATTGACACACACAAAATGCTGTAGGAACTTTGCAGCTCAGACGGTGTATATTGACAGAGTAACACACACAAAATGCTGGAGGATCTCAGCAGGTCAGAGAGTGTCTATGGTCAGAGTAACACACACAAATGCTGGAGCAACTCAGCAGGTCACACATTGTCTACGGACTGACTAACACACACAAAATGCTGGAGGAACTCAGCAGGTCAGACAGTGTCTATTGACAGAGGAACACACCGAAAATGCTGGAGGAACTCAGCAGGTCAGCCAATATCTATGGTCAGAGTAACACACACAAAATGCTGGAGGAACTCAGCAGATCAGACTGTGCACATGGACAGTGTAACACACACAAAATGCAGGAGGAACTCAGCATGTCAGACAGTGTATATGGTCAGAGTAACACACACAAAATGCTGGAGGAACTCAGCAGGTCAGACAGTGTCTACGGACAGAGTAACACACAGAAAATGCTGGATGATCTCAGCAGATCAGACAGTGTCTATGGACAGAGTAATAGACAGAAAATGCTGGATGAACTCAGCAGATCAGACAGTGTCTATTGACAGAGTAACACACACAAAATGCTGGATGAACTCAGCAGGTCAGACAGTGTCTATGAACAGAGTAACACAAACAAAATGCTGGAGGAACTCAGCAGTTCAGTCAGTGTCTATGGACAGAGTAACACACACAAAATGCTGGAGGAACTCAGCAGGTCAGACAGTGTATATGGACAGAGTAACACACACAAAATGCCGGAGGAACTCAGCATGTCAGACAGTGTATATGGTCAGAGTAACACACACAAAATGCTGGAGGAACTCAGCAGGTCAGAGAACGTCTACGGACTGAGTAACACACACAAAATACTGGAGGAACTCAGCAGGTCAGTCACAGTCTATGGTCAGAGTAACACACACAAAATGCTGGAGGAACTCAGCAGCTCAGACAGTGTATATGGTCAGAGTAACACACACAAAATGCTGGAGGAACTCAGCAGGTCAGAGAGTGTCTATGGACAGAGTAACACGCACAAAATGCTGGAGGAACTCAGCAGGTCAGACAGAGTCTATGGTCAGAGTAACACACACAAAATGCTGGAGGAACTCAGCAGCTCATACAGTGTATATTGACAGCGTAACACACACAAAATGCCGGTGGAACTCAGCAGGCCAGACTGTGTCTATGGACAGAGTAACACACCGAAAATGCTGGAGGAACTCAGCAGGTCAGCCATTATCTATGGTCAGAGTAACACACACAAAATGCTGGAGGAACTCTGCAGGTCAGCCAATATTTATGGTCAGAGTAACACACCCAAAATGCTGGAGGAACTCAGCAGGTCAGACAGTGTGTATGGACAGAGTAACACACACAAAAAGCTGGAGGATCTCAGCAGGGCAGACAGTGTCTATGATCAGAGTAACACACACAAATGCTGGAGCAACTCAGCAGGTCATACATTGTCTACGGACTGACTAACACACACAAAATGCTGGAGGAACTCAGCAGGTCAGACAGTGTCTATGGACAGATGAAGACACACAAAATCCTGATGGAACTCAGCAGGTTAGACAGTGTCTATCGTCAGAGTAACACACACAAAATGCTGGATGAACTCAGCAGGTCAGACAGTGTCTATTGACAGAGTAACACACACAATATGCTGGATGAACTCAGCAGGTCAGGCAGTGTCTATGGACAGAGTAACACACACAAAATGCTGGAGGAACTCAGCAGGTCAGAGAGTGTCTACGGACTGAGTAACACACACAAAATGCCGGAAGAACTCAGCATGTCAGACAGTGTATATGATCAGAGTAACACACAGGAACTGCTGGAGGATCTCAGCAGGACAGACAGAGTCTACGGACAGAGTAACACACACAAAATGCTGGAGGAACTCAGCAGGTCAGACAGTGTCTGCGGACAGAGTAACACACACAATATGCTGGATGAACTCAGCAGATCAGACAGTGTCTATGGACAGAGTAATACACAGAAAATGCTGGATGAACTCAGCAGGTCAGACAGTCTCTATGGACAGAGTAACACACACAAAATGCTGGATGAACTCAGCAGGTCAGACATTGTCTATGGACAGAGTAATACACAGAAAATGCTGGATGAACTCAGCAGGTCAAACAGTGTCTATTGACAAAGAAACACACACAATATGCTGGATGAAATCAGCAGGTCAGTTAGTGTCTATGGACAGTGTAACACACAGAAAATGCTGGATGAATTCAGCAGGTCAGTCAGTGTATGTGAACAGAGTAACTCACACAAAATGCTGGTGGAACTCAGCAGGTCAGAGAGTGTCTATTGACAGAGTAACACACACAAAATGCTGGAGGAACTCAGCAGGTCAGAGAGTGTCTATGGACACACACAAAATGCTGGAGGAACTCAGCAGGTCAGACAGTGTATATTGACAGCGTAACACACACAAAATGCCGGAGCAACTCAGCAGCTCCTACAGTGTCTATGGACAGAGTAACACACACAAAATGCTGGAGCAACTCAGCAGGTCAGACAGTATCTATGGACAGAGTAACACACACAAAATGCTGGAGGAACTCAGCAGGTCAGACAGTGTATATGGACAGTGTAACACACACAAAATGCTGGACGAACTCAGCAGATCAGACAGTGTCTATGGACAGAGTAACACACACAAAATGCTGGAGGAACTCAGCAGGTCAGACAGTGTCTTTGGACAGAGGAACACACACAAAATGCTGGATGAACTCAGCAGGTCAGACAGTGTCTATGGACAGAGTAACACACACAAAATGCTGGAGGAACTCAGCAGGTCAGACAGTGTCTATGGACAGAGTAACACACACAAAATCCTGGTGGAACTCAGCAGGTCAGACAGTGTCTATGGACAGTGTAACGCACACAAAATGCTGAAGGAACTCAGCAGATCAGACAGTGTCTATGGACAGAGTAATACACAGAAAATGCTGGATGAACTCAGCAGGTCAGACAGTGTCTATGGACAGAGTAACACACACAAAATCCTGGTGGAACTCAGCAGGTCAGACAGTGTCTATGGTCAGAGTAACACACACAAAATGCTGGAGGAACTCAGCAGGTCAGACAGTGTCTACGGACAGAGTAACACACAGAAAATGCTGGATGATCTCAGCAGATCAGACAGTGTCTATGGACAGAGTAATAGACAGAAAATGCTGGATGAACTCAGCAGATCAGACAGTGTCTATTGACAGAGTAACACACACAAAATGCTGGATGAACTCAGCAGGTCAGACAGTGTCTATGAACAGAGTAACACAAACAAAATGCTGGAGGAACTCAGCAGTTCAGTCAGTGTCTATGGACAGAGTAACACACACAAAATGCTGGAGGAACTCAGCAGGTCAGACAGTGTATATGGACAGAGTAACACACACAAAATGCCGGAGGAACTCAGCATGTCAGACAGTGTATATGGTCAGAGTAACACACACAAAATGCTGGAGGAACTCAGCAGGTCAGAGAACGTCTACGGACTGAGTAACACACACAAAATACTGGAGGAACTCAGCAGGTCAGTCACAGTCTATGGTCAGAGTAACACACACAAAATGCTGGAGGAACTCAGCAGCTCAGACAGTGTATATGGTCAGAGTAACACACACAAAATGCTGGAGGAACTCAGCAGGTCAGAGAGTGTCTATGGACAGAGTAACACGCACAAAATGCTGGAGGAACTCAGCAGGTCAGACAGAGTCTATGGTCAGAGTAACACACACAAAATGCTGGAGGAACTCAGCAGCTCATACAGTGTATATTGACAGCGTAACACACACAAAATGCCGGTGGAACTCAGCAGGCCAGACTGTGTCTATGGACAGAGTAACACACCGAAAATGCTGGAGGAACTCAGCAGGTCAGCCATTATCTATGGTCAGAGTAACACACACAAAATGCTGGAGGAACTCTGCAGGTCAGCCAATATTTATGGTCAGAGTAACACACCCAAAATGCTGGAGGAACTCAGCAGGTCAGACAGTGTGTATGGACAGAGTAACACACACAAAAAGCTGGAGGATCTCAGCAGGGCAGACAGTGTCTATGATCAGAGTAACACACACAAATGCTGGAGCAACTCAGCAGGTCATACATTGTCTACGGACTGACTAACACACACAAAATGCTGGAGGAACTCAGCAGGTCAGACAGTGTCTATGGACAGATGAAGACACACAAAATCCTGATGGAACTCAGCAGGTTAGACAGTGTCTATGGTCAGAGTAACACACACAAAATGCTGGATGAACTCAGCAGGTCAGACAGTGTCTATTGACAGAGTAACACACACAATATGCTGGATGAACTCAGCAGGTCAGGCAGTGTCTATGGACAGAGTAACACACACAAAATGCTGGAGGAACTCAGCAGGTCAGAGAGTGTCTACGGACTGAGTAACACACACAAAATGCCGGAAGAACTCAGCATGTCAGACAGTGTATATGATCAGAGTAACACACAGGAACTGCTGGAGGATCTCAGCAGGACAGACAGAGTCTACGGACAGAGTAACACACACAAAATGCTGGAGGAACTCAGCAGGTCAGACAGTGTCTGCGGACAGAGTAACACACACAATATGCTGGATGAACTCAGCAGATCAGACAGTGTCTATGGACAGAGTAATACACAGAAAATGCTGGATGAACTCAGCAGGTCAGACAGTCTCTATGGACAGAGTAACACACACAAAATGCTGGATGAACTCAGCAGGTCAGACATTGTCTATGGACAGAGTAATACACAGAAAATGCTGGATGAACTCAGCAGGTCAAACAGTGTCTATTGACAAAGAAACACACACAATATGCTGGATGAAATCAGCAGGTCAGTTAGTGTCTATGGACAGTGTAACACACAGAAAATGCTGGATGAATTCAGCAGGTCAGTCAGTGTATGTGAACAGAGTAACTCACACAAAATGCTGGTGGAACTCAGCAGGTCAGAGAGTGTCTATTGACAGAGTAACACACACAAAATGCTGGAGGAACTCAGCAGGTCAGAGAGTGTCTATGGACACACACAAAATGCTGGAGGAACTCAGCAGGTCAGACAGTGTATATTGACAGCGTAACACACACAAAATGCCGGAGCAACTCAGCAGCTCCTACAGTGTCTATGGACAGAGTAACACACACAAAATGCTGGAGCAACTCAGCAGGTCAGACAGTATCTATGGACAGAGTAACACACACAAAATGCTGGAGGAACTCAGCAGGTCAGACAGTGTATATGGACAGAGTAACACACACAAAATGCTGGAGGATCTCAGCAAGTCAGACAGTGTCTACGGACAGAGTAACACACACAAAATGCTTGATGAACTCAGCAGGTCAGACAGTGTCTATGAACAGAGTAATACACAGAAAATGCTGGATGAACTCAGCAGGGCAGACAGTGTCTATTGACAGAGTAACACACACAATATGCTGGATGAACTCAGCAGGTCAGACAGTGTATATGGTCAGAGTAACAGAGACAAAATGCCGGAGGAACTCAGCAGGTCAGACAGTGTCTATAAACAGATTGACACACACAAAATGCTGTAGGAACTTTGCAGCTCAGACGGTGTATATTGACAGAGTAACACACACAAAATGCTGGAGGATCTCAGCAGGTCAGAGAGTGTCTATGGTCAGAGTAACACACACAAATGCTGGAGCAACTCAGCAGGTCACACATTGTCTACGGACTGACTAACACACACAAAATGCTGGAGGAACTCAGCAGGTCAGACAGTGTCTATTGACAGAGTAACACACCGAAAATGCTGGAGGAACTCAGCAGGTCAGCCAATATCTATGGTCAGAGTAACACACACAAAATGCTGGAGGAACTCAGCAGATCAGACTGTGCACATGGACAGTGTAACACACACAAAATGCAGGAGGAACTCAGCATGTCAGACAGTGTATATGGTCAGAGGAACACACACAAAATGCTGGAGGAACTCAGCAGGTCAGACAGTGTCTACGGACAGAGTAACACACAGAAAATGCTGGATGATCTCAGCAGATCAGACAGTGTCTATGGACAGAGTAATAGACAGAAAATGCTGGATGAACTCAGCAGATCAGACAGTGTCTATTGACAGAGTAACACACACAAAATGCTGGATGAACTCAGCAGGTCAGACAGTGTCTATGAACAGAGTAACACAAACAAAATGCTGGAGGAACTCAGCAGTTCAGTCAGTGTCTATGGACAGAGTAACACACACAAAATGCTGGAGGAACTCAGCAGGTCAGACAGTGTATATGGACAGAGTAACACACACAAAATGCCGGAGGAACTCAGCATGTCAGACAGTGTATATGGTCAGAGTAACACACACAAAATGCTGGAGGAACTCAGCAGGTCAGAGAACGTCTACGGACTGAGTAACACACACAAAATACTGGAGGAACTCAGCAGGTCAGTCACAGTCTATGGTCAGAGTAACACACACAAAATGCTGGAGGAACTCAGCAGCTCAGACAGTGTATATGGTCAGAGTAACACACACAAAATGCTGGAGGAACTCAGCAGGTCAGAGAGTGTCTATGGACAGAGTAACACGCACAAAATGCTGGAGGAACTCAGCAGGTCAGACAGAGTCTATGGTCAGAGTAACACACACAAAATGCTGGAGGAACTCAGCAGCTCATACAGTGTATATTGACAGCGTAACACACACAAAATGCCGGTGGAACTCAGCAGGCCAGACTGTGTCTATGGACAGAGTAACACACCGAAAATGCTGGAGGAACTCAGCAGGTCAGCCATTATCTATGGTCAGAGTAACACACACAAAATGCTGGAGGAACTCTGCAGGTCAGCCAATATTTATGGTCAGAGTAACACACCCAAAATGCTGGAGGAACTCAGCAGGTCAGACAGTGTGTATGGACAGAGTAACACACACAAAAAGCTGGAGGATCTCAGCAGGGCAGACAGTGTCTATGATCAGAGTAACACACACAAATGCTGGAGCAACTCAGCAGGTCATACATTGTCTACGGACTGACTAACACACACAAAATGCTGGAGGAACTCAGCAGGTCAGACAGTGTCTATAAACAGATTGACACACACAAAATGCTGTAGGAACTCAGCAGGTCAGACAGTGTATATGCTCAGAGTAACACACATAAAATGCTGGAGGAACTCAGCAGGTCAGAGTGCGTCTACGGACTGACTAACACACACAAAATGCTGGAGGAACTCAGCAGGTCAGACAGTGTCTATGGACAGATTGACACACACAAAATGCTGTAGGAACTCAGCAGGTCAGACTGTATCTATGGACAGAGTAACACACCGAAAATGCTAGAGGAACTCAGCAGGTCAGCCAATATCTATGGTCAGCGTAACACGCACAAAATGCTGCAGGAACTCAGCAAGTCAGACAGTGTCTACGGACAGAGTAACACACACAAAATGCTGGAAGAACTCAGCAGGTCAGACAGTGTTTATGAACAGAGAATTACACAGAAAATTCTGGATGAACTCAGCAGAGCAGACAGTGTCTATTGACAGAGTAACACACACAAAGTGCTGGATGAACTCAGCAGGTCAGACAGTTTATATGGTCAGAGTAACACACACAAAATGCTGGAGGAACTCAGCAGGTCAGAGAGTATCTATGGACACACACAAAATGCTGGAGGAACTCAGCAGGTCAGACAGAGTCTATGGTCAGAGTAACACACACAAAATGCTGGAGGAACTCAGCAGCTCATACAGTGTATATTGACAGCGTAACACACACAAAATGCAGGTGGAACTCAGCAGGCCAGACTGTATCTATGGACAGAGTAACACACGGAAAATGCTGGAGGAACTCAACAGGTCAGCCAATATCTATGGTCAGAGTAACGCACACAAAATGCTGGAGGAACTCAGCAGGTCTGCCTATATTTATGCTCAGAGTAACACACACAAAATGCTGGAGGAACTCAGCAGGTCAGACAGTGTCTATGGACAGAGTAACACACACAAAATGCTGGAGGAACTCAGCAGGTCAGACAGTGTCTATGGACAGATTGACACACACAAAATGCTGTACGAACTCAGCAGGTCAGACTGTGTCTATGGACACAGTAACACACTGAAAATGCTGGCAGAACTCAGCAGGTCAGCCAATATCTATGGTCAGAGTAACACACACAAAATGCTGGAGGAACTCAGCAGATCAGACTGTGTATATGGACAGAGTAACACAGACAAAATGCCGGAAGAACTCAGCATGTCAGACAGTGTATATTGTCAGAGTAACACGCACAAAATGCTGGAGGAACTCAGCAGGTCAGAAGGCGTCTACTGACTGAGTAACACACACAAAATGCTGGAGCAACTCAGCAGGTCAGACAGTATCTATGGACAGAGTAACACACACAAAATGCTGGAGGAACTCAGCAGGTCAGACAGAGTCTATGGTCAGAGGAACACACACAAAATGCTGGAGAAACTCAGCATGTCTGACATTATCTATGGACAGAGTAACACGCACAAAATTTTGGAGCAGCTCAGCAGGTCAGACAGTGTATATGGTCAGAGTAACACATACAAAATGCTGGAGGAACTCAGCAGGTCAGCCAATATCTATGGTCAGAGTAACACACACAAAATGCTGGATGAACTCAGCAGGTCAGACAGAGTCTATGGTCAGAGTAACACACACAAAATGCTGGAGTATCTCAGTAGCTCAGACAGTATATATGGCCAGAGTAACACACACAAAATGCTGTACGAACTCAGCAGGTCAGAGAGTGTCTACGGACAGAGTAACACACAAAAAATGATGGAGGAACTCAGCAGGTCAGACAGAGTCTATGGACAGAGTAACACACACAAAATGCTGGAGGAACTCAGCAGCTCATACGGTGTATATTGACAGAGTAACAGAGACAAAATGCTAGAGGAACTCAGCAGTTCAGTCAGTGTCTATGGACAGAGTAACACACAAAAAATGCTGGAGGAACTCAGCAGGTCAGACAGGGTATATGGACAGAGTAACACACACAAAATGCCGGAGGAACTCAGCATGTCAGACAGTGTATATGGTCAGAGTAACACACACAAAATGCTGGAGGAACTCAGCAGGTCAGACAGTGTATATGGACAGAGTAACCCACACAAAATGCCGGAGGAACTCAGCATGTCAGACATTGACTACGGACTGACTAACACACACAAAATGCTGGAGGAACTCAGCAGGTCAGACAGTGTCTATTGACAGAGTAACACACACAATATGCTGGATGAACGCAGCAGGTCAGACAGTGTCTATGGACAGACAAACACAGACAAAATGCTGGTGGAACTCAGCAGGTCAGACAGTGTCTATGGACACAGCAATGCACAGAAAATGCTGGATGAACTCAGCAGGTCAGAGAGTGTCTATGGACAGAGTAACACACACAAAATGCTGGAGGAACTCAGCAGGTCAGACAGTGTCTATGGACAGAGTAACACACACAAAATCCTGGTGGAACTCAGCAGGTCAGACAGTGTCTATGGACAGTGTAACACACACAAAATAATGGAGGAACTCAGCAGATCAGACAGTGTCTATGGACAGAGTAATACACAGAAAATGCTGGATGAACTCAGCAGGTCAGACAGTGTCTATGGACAGAGTAACACACACAAAATGCTGGAGGAACTCAGCAGGTCAGACAGTGTCTATGGACAGAGTAACACACACAAAATGCTGGAGGAACTCAGCAGGTCAGACAGTGTCTATTGATAGTGTAACACACACAAAATGCTGGAGGACCTCAGCAGGTCAGACAGTGTCTATGGACAGAGTAACACACACAAAATGCTGGAGGAACTCAGCAGGTCAGAGAGTGTCTATGGACAGAGTAACACACACAAAATGCTGGAGGAACTCAGCAGGTCAGAGAGTGTCTACGGACAGAGTAAGACACACAAAATGTTGGAGGAACTCAGCAGGTCAGAGAGTATCTACGGACAGAGTAACACACACAAAATGCTGGAGGAACTCAGCAGGTCAGACATTGTCTACGGACAGAGTAACACACACAAAATGCTGGATGAACTCAGCACGTCAGACAGTGTCTATGAACAGAGTAATACACAGAAAATGCTGGATGAACTCAGCAGGTCAAACAGTGTCTATTGACAAAGAAACACACACAATATGCTGGATGAACTCAGTAGGTCAGTCAGTGTCTATGGACAGTGTAACACACAGAAAATGCTGGATGAATTCAGCAGGTCAGTCAGTGTATATGGGCAGAGTAACAGACACTAAGTGCTGGAGGAACTCAGCAGGTCAGACAGTGTCTATGGACAGAGTAACACACACAAAATGCTGGATGAATTCAGCAGGTCATTCAGTGTATATGGGCAGAGTAACAGACACTAAGTGCTGGAGGAACTCAGCAGGTCAGACAGTGTCTAAGGACAGAGTGACACACACAAAATGCTGGAGGAACTCAGCAGTTCAGACAGTGTATATGGACAGAGTAACACACACAAAATGCCGGAAGAACTCAGCATGTCAGACAGTATATATGGTCAGAGTAACACACAGGAACTGCTGGAGGAACTCAGCAGGTCAGACAGAGTCTACGGACAGAGTAACACACACAAAATGCTGGAGGAACTCAGCAAGTCAGACAGTGTCTATGGACAGAGTAATACACAGAAAATTCTGGATGAACTCAGCAGGTCAGACAGTGTCTATGAACAGAGTAACACGCACAAAATTTTGGAGGAACTCAGCAGGTCAGACAGTGTATATGGTCAGAGCAACACATACAAAATGCTGGAGGAACTCAGCAGATCAGACTGTGCACATGGACAGTGTAACACACACAAAATGCAGGAGGAACTCAGCATGTCAGACAGTGTATATGGTCAGAGTAACACACACAAAATGCTGGAGGAACTCAGCAGGTCAGACAGTGTCTACGGACAGAGTAACACACAGAAAATGCTGGATGATCTCAGCAGATCAGACAGTGTCTATGGACAGAGTAATAGACAGAAAATGCTGGATGAACTCAGCAGATCAGACAGTGTCTATTGACAGAGTAACACACACAAAATGCTGGATGAACTCAGCAGGTCAGACAGTGTCTATGAACAGAGTAACACAAACAAAATGCTGGAGGAACTCAGCAGTTCAGTCAGTGTCTATGGACAGAGTAACACACACAAAATGCTGGAGGAACTCAGCAGGTCAGACAGTGTATATGGACAGAGTAACACACACAAAATGCCGGAGGAACTCAGCATGTCAGACAGTGTATATGGTCAGAGTAACACACACAAAATGCTGGAGGAACTCAGCAGGTCAGAGAACGTCTACGGACTGAGTAACACACACAAAATACTGGAGGAACTCAGCAGGTCAGTCACAGTCTATGGTCAGAGTAACACACACAAAATGCTGGAGGAACTCAGCAGCTCAGACAGTGTATATGGTCAGAGTAACACACACAAAATGCTGGAGGAACTCAGCAGGTCAGAGAGTGTCTATGGACAGAGTAACACGCACAAAATGCTGGAGGAACTCAGCAGGTCAGACAGAGTCTATGGTCAGAGTAACACACACAAAATGCTGGAGGAACTCAGCAGCTCATACAGTGTATATTGACAGCGTAACACACACAAAATGCCGGTGGAACTCAGCAGGCCAGACTGTGTCTATGGACAGAGTAACACACCGAAAATGCTGGAGGAACTCAGCAGGTCAGCCATTATCTATGGTCAGGGTAACACACACAAAATGCTGGAGGAACTCTGCAGGTCAGCCAATATTTATGGTCAGAGTAACACACCCAAAATGCTGGAGGAACTCAGCAGGTCAGACAGTGTGTATGGACAGAGTAACACACACAAAAAGCTGGAGGATCTCAGCAGGGCAGACAGTGTCTATGATCAGAGTAACACACACAAATGCTGGAGCAACTCAGCAGGTCATACATTGTCTACGGACTGACTAACACACACAAAATGCTGGAGGAACTCAGCAGGTCAGACAGTGTCTATAAACAGATTGACACACACAAAATGCTGTAGGAACTCAGCAGGTCAGACAGTGTATATGCTCAGAGTAACACACATAAAATGCTGGAGGAACTCAGCAGGTCAGAGTGCGTCTACGGACTGACTAACACACACAAAATGCTGGAGGAACTCAGCAGGTCAGACAGTGTCTATGGACAGATTGACACACACAAAATGCTGTAGGAACTCAGCAGGTCAGACTGTATCTATGGACAGAGTAACACACCGAAAATGCTAGAGGAACTCAGCAGGTCAGCCAATATCTATGGTCAGCGTAACACGCACAAAATGCTGCAGGAACTCAGCAAGTCAGACAGTGTCTACGGACAGAGTAACACACACAAAATGCTGGAAGAACTCAGCAGGTCAGACAGTGTTTATGAACAGAGAATTACACAGAAAATTCTGGATGAACTCAGCAGAGCAGACAGTGTCTATTGACAGAGTAACACACACAAAGTGCTGGATGAACTCAGCAGGTCAGACAGTTTATATGGTCAGAGTAACACACACAAAATGCTGGAGGAACTCAGCAGGTCAGAGAGTATCTATGGACACACACAAAATGCTGGAGGAACTCAGCAGGTCAGACAGAGTCTATGGTCAGAGTAACACACACAAAATGCTGGAGGAACTCAGCAGCTCATACAGTGTATATTGACAGCGTAACACACACAAAATGCAGGTGGAACTCAGCAGGCCAGACTGTATCTATGGACAGAGTAACACACGGAAAATGCTGGAGGAACTCAACAGGTCAGCCAATATCTATGGTCAGAGTAACGCACACAAAATGCTGGAGGAACTCAGCAGGTCTGCCTATATTTATGCTCAGAGTAACACACACAAAATGCTGGAGGAACTCAGCAGGTCAGACAGTGTCTATGGACAGAGTAACACACACAAAATGCTGGAGGAACTCAGCAGGTCAGACAGTGTCTATGGACAGATTGACACACACAAAATGCTGTACGAACTCAGCAGGTCAGACTGTGTCTATGGACACAGTAACACACTGAAAATGCTGGCAGAACTCAGCAGGTCAGCCAATATCTATGGTCAGAGTAACACACACAAAATGCTGGAGGAACTCAGCAGATCAGACTGTGTATATGGACAGAGTAACACAGACAAAATGCCGGAAGAACTCAGCATGTCAGACAGTGTATATTGTCAGAGTAACACGCACAAAATGCTGGAGGAACTCAGCAGGTCAGAAGGCGTCTACTGACTGAGTAACACACACAAAATGCTGGAGCAACTCAGCAGGTCAGACAGTATCTATGGACAGAGTAACACACACAAAATGCTGGAGGAACTCAGCAGGTCAGACAGAGTCTATGGTCAGAGGAACACACACAAAATGCTGGAGAAACTCAGCATGTCTGACATTATCTATGGACAGAGTAACACGCACAAAATTTTGGAGCAGCTCAGCAGGTCAGACAGTGTATATGGTCAGAGTAACACATACAAAATGCTGGAGGAACTCAGCAGGTCAGCCAATATCTATGGTCAGAGTAACACACACAAAATGCTGGATGAACTCAGCAGGTCAGACAGTATCTATGGACAGAGTAACACACACAAAATGCTGGAGGAACTCAGCAGGTCAGACAGAGTCTATGGTCAGAGGAACACACACAAAATGCTGGAGAAACTCAGCATGTCTGACATTATCTATGGACAGAGTAACACGCACAAAATTTTGGAGCAGCTCAGCAGGTCAGACAGTGTATATGGTCAGAGTAACACATACAAAATGCTGGAGGAACTCAGCAGGTCAGCCAATATCTATGGTCAGAGTAACACACACAAAATGCTGGATGAACTCAGCAGGTCAGACAGAGTCTATGGTCAGAGTAACACACACAAAATGCTGGAGTATCTCAGTAGCTCAGACAGTATATATGGCCAGAGTAACACACACAAAATGCTGTACGAACTCAGCAGGTCAGAGAGTGTCTACGGACAGAGTAACACACAAAAAATGATGGAGGAACTCAGCAGGTCAGACAGAGTCTATGGACAGAGTAACACACACAAAATGCTGGAGGAACTCAGCAGCTCATACGGTGTATATTGACAGAGTAACAGAGACAAAATGCTAGAGGAACTCAGCAGTTCAGTCAGTGTCTATGGACAGAGTAACACACAAAAAATGCTGGAGGAACTCAGCAGGTCAGACAGGGTATATGGACAGAGTAACACACACAAAATGCCGGAGGAACTCAGCATGTCAGACAGTGTATATGGTCAGAGTAACACACACAAAATGCTGGAGGAACTCAGCAGGTCAGACAGTGTATATGGACAGAGTAACCCACACAAAATGCCGGAGGAACTCAGCATGTCAGACATTGTCTACGGACTGACTAACACACACAAAATGCTGGAGGAACTCAGCAGGTCAGACAGTGTCTATTGACAGAGTAACACACACAATATGCTGGATGAACGCAGCAGGTCAGACAGTGTCTATGGACAGACAAACACAGACAAAATGCTGGTGGAACTCAGCAGGTCAGACAGTGTCTATGGACACAGCAATGCACAGAAAATGCTGGATGAACTCAGCAGGTCAGAGAGTGTCTATGGACAGAGTAACACACACAAAATGCTGGAGGAACTCAGCAGGTCAGACAGTGTCTATGGACAGAGTAACACACACAAAATCCTGGTGGAACTCAGCAGGTCAGACAGTGTCTATGGACAGTGTAACACACACAAAATAATGGAGGAACTCAGCAGATCAGACAGTGTCTATGGACAGAGTAATACACAGAAAATGCTGGATGAACTCAGCAGGTCAGACAGTGTCTATGGACAGAGTAACACACACAAAATGCTGGAGGAACTCAGCAGGTCAGACAGTGTCTATGGACAGAGTAACACACACAAAATGCTGGAGGAACTCAGCAGGTCAGACAGTGTCTATTGATAGTGTAACACACACAAAATGCTGGAGGACCTCAGCAGGTCAGACAGTGTCTATGGACAGAGTAACACACACAAAATGCTGGAGGAACTCAGCAGGTCAGAGAGTGTCTATGGACAGAGTAACACACACAAAATGCTGGAGGAACTCAGCAGGTCAGAGAGTGTCTATGGACAGATTGACACACACAAAATGCTGTACGAACTCAGCAGGTCAGACTGTGTCTATGGACAGAGTAACACACAGAAAATGCTGGATGAACTCAGCAGGTCAGACAGTGTCTATGGACAGAGTAACACACACAAAATGCTGGAGGAACTCAGCAGGTCAGACAGTGTCTATGGACAGAGTAACACACACAAAATGCTGGAGGAACTCAGCAGGTCAGACAGTGTCTATTGATAGTGTAACACACACAAAATGCTGGAGGACCTCAGCAGGTCAGACAGTGTCTATGGACAGAGTAACACACACAAAATGCTGGAGGAACTCAGCAGGTCAGAGAGTGTCTATGGACAGAGTAACACACACAAAATGCTGGAGGAACTCAGCAGGTCAGAGAGTGTCTACGGACAGAGTAAGACACACAAAATGTTGGAGGAACTCAGCAGGTCAGAGAGTATCTACGGACAGAGTAACACACACAAAATGCTGGAGGAACTCAGCAGGTCAGACATTGTCTACGGACAGAGTAACACACACAAAATGCTGGATGAACTCAGCACGTCAGACAGTGTCTATGAACAGAGTAATACACAGAAAATGCTGGATGAACTCAGCAGGTCAAACAGTGTCTATTGACAAAGAAACACACACAATATGCTGGATGAACTCAGTAGGTCAGTCAGTGTCTATGGACAGTGTAACACACAGAAAATGCTGGATGAATTCAGCAGGTCAGTCAGTGTATATGGGCAGAGTAACAGACACTAAGTGCTGGAGGAACTCAGCAGGTCAGACAGTGTCTATGGACAGAGTAACACACACAAAATGCTGGATGAATTCAGCAGGTCATTCAGTGTATATGGGCAGAGTAACAGACACTAAGTGCTGGAGGAACTCAGCAGGTCAGACAGTGTCTAAGGACAGAGTGACACACACAAAATGCTGGAGGAACTCAGCAGTTCAGACAGTGTATATGGACAGAGTAACACACACAAAATGCCGGAAGAACTCAGCATGTCAGACAGTGTATATGGTCAGAGTAACACACAGGAACTGCTGGAGGAACTCAGCAGGTCAGACAGAGTCTACGGACAGAGTAACACACACAAAATGCTGGAGGAACTCAGCAAGTCAGACAGTGTCTATGGACAGAGTAATACACAGAAAATTCTGGATGAACTCAGCAGGTCAGACAGTGTCTATGAACAGAGTAACACGCACAAAATTTTGGAGGAACTCAGCAGGTCAGACAGTGTATATGGTCAGAGCAACACATACAAAATGCTGGAGGAACTCAGCAGATCAGACTGTGCACATGGACAGTGTAACACACACAAAATGCAGGAGGAACTCAGCATGTCAGACAGTGTATATGGTCAGAGTAACACACACAAAATGCTGGAGGAACTCAGCAGGTCAGACAGTGTCTACGGACAGAGTAACACACAGAAAATGCTGGATGATCTCAGCAGATCAGACAGTGTCTATGGACAGAGTAATAGACAGAAAATGCTGGATGAACTCAGCAGATCAGACAGTGTCTATTGACAGAGTAACACACACAAAATGCTGGATGAACTCAGCAGGTCAGACAGTGTCTATGAACAGAGTAACACAAACAAAATGCTGGAGGAACTCAGCAGTTCAGTCAGTGTCTATGGACAGAGTAACACACACAAAATGCTGGAGGAACTCAGCAGGTCAGACAGTGTATATGGACAGAGTAACACACACAAAATGCCGGAGGAACTCAGCATGTCAGACAGTGTATATGGTCAGAGTAACACACACAAAATGCTGGAGGAACTCAGCAGGTCAGAGAACGTCTACGGACTGAGTAACACACACAAAATACTGGAGGAACTCAGCAGGTCAGTCACAGTCTATGGTCAGAGTAACACACACAAAATGCTGGAGGAACTCAGCAGCTCAGACAGTGTATATGGTCAGAGTAACACACACAAAATGCTGGAGGAACTCAGCAGGTCAGAGAGTGTCTATGGACAGAGTAACACGCACAAAATGCTGGAGGAACTCAGCAGGTCAGACAGAGTCTATGGTCAGAGTAACACACACAAAATGCTGGAGGAACTCAGCAGCTCATACAGTGTATATTGACAGCGTAACACACACAAAATGCCGGTGGAACTCAGCAGGCCAGACTGTGTCTATGGACAGAGTAACACACCGAAAATGCTGGAGGAACTCAGCAGGTCAGCCATTATCTATGGTCAGGGTAACACACACAAAATGCTGGAGGAACTCTGCAGGTCAGCCAATATTTATGGTCAGAGTAACACACCCAAAATGCTGGAGGAACTCAGCAGGTCAGACAGTGTGTATGGACAGAGTAACACACACAAAAAGCTGGAGGATCTCAGCAGGGCAGACAGTGTCTATGATCAGAGTAACACACACAAATGCTGGAGCAACTCAGCAGGTCATACATTGTCTACGGACTGACTAACACACACAAAATGCTGGAGGAACTCAGCAGGTCAGACAGTGTCTATAAACAGATTGACACACACAAAATGCTGTAGGAACTCAGCAGGTCAGACAGTGTATATGCTCAGAGTAACACACATAAAATGCTGGAGGAACTCAGCAGGTCAGAGTGCGTCTACGGACTGACTAACACACACAAAATGCTGGAGGAACTCAGCAGGTCAGACAGTGTCTATGGACAGATTGACACACACAAAATGCTGTAGGAACTCAGCAGGTCAGACTGTATCTATGGACAGAGTAACACACCGAAAATGCTAGAGGAACTCAGCAGGTCAGCCAATATCTATGGTCAGCGTAACACGCACAAAATGCTGCAGGAACTCAGCAAGTCAGACAGTGTCTACGGACAGAGTAACACACACAAAATGCTGGAAGAACTCAGCAGGTCAGACAGTGTTTATGAACAGAGAATTACACAGAAAATTCTGGATGAACTCAGCAGAGCAGACAGTGTCTATTGACAGAGTAACACACACAAAGTGCTGGATGAACTCAGCAGGTCAGACAGTTTATATGGTCAGAGTAACACACACAAAATGCTGGAGGAACTCAGCAGGTCAGAGAGTATCTATGGACACACACAAAATGCTGGAGGAACTCAGCAGGTCAGACAGAGTCTATGGTCAGAGTAACACACACAAAATGCTGGAGGAACTCAGCAGCTCATACAGTGTATATTGACAGCGTAACACACACAAAATGCAGGTGGAACTCAGCAGGCCAGACTGTATCTATGGACAGAGTAACACACGGAAAATGCTGGAGGAACTCAACAGGTCAGCCAATATCTATGGTCAGAGTAACGCACACAAAATGCTGGAGGAACTCAGCAGGTCTGCCTATATTTATGCTCAGAGTAACACACACAAAATGCTGGAGGAACTCAGCAGGTCAGACAGTGTCTATGGACAGAGTAACACACACAAAATGCTGGAGGAACTCAGCAGGTCAGACAGTGTCTATGGACAGATTGACACACACAAAATGCTGTACGAACTCAGCAGGTCAGACTGTGTCTATGGACACAGTAACACACTGAAAATGCTGGCAGAACTCAGCAGGTCAGCCAATATCTATGGTCAGAGTAACACACACAAAATGCTGGAGGAACTCAGCAGATCAGACTGTGTATATGGACAGAGTAACACAGACAAAATGCCGGAAGAACTCAGCATGTCAGACAGTGTATATTGTCAGAGTAACACGCACAAAATGCTGGAGGAACTCAGCAGGTCAGAAGGCGTCTACTGACTGAGTAACACACACAAAATGCTGGAGCAACTCAGCAGGTCAGACAGTATCTATGGACAGAGTAACACACACAAAATGCTGGAGGAACTCAGCAGGTCAGACAGAGTCTATGGTCAGAGGAACACACACAAAATGCTGGAGAAACTCAGCATGTCTGACATTATCTATGGACAGAGTAACACGCACAAAATTTTGGAGCAGCTCAGCAGGTCAGACAGTGTATATGGTCAGAGTAACACATACAAAATGCTGGAGGAACTCAGCAGGTCAGCCAATATCTATGGTCAGAGTAACACACACAAAATGCTGGATGAACTCAGCAGGTCAGACAGAGTCTATGGTCAGAGTAACACACACAAAATGCTGGAGTATCTCAGTAGCTCAGACAGTATATATGGCCAGAGTAACACACACAAAATGCTGTACGAACTCAGCAGGTCAGAGAGTGTCTACGGACAGAGTAACACACAAAAAATGATGGAGGAACTCAGCAGGTCAGACAGAGTCTATGGACAGAGTAACACACACAAAATGCTGGAGGAACTCAGCAGCTCATACGGTGTATATTGACAGAGTAACAGAGACAAAATGCTAGAGGAACTCAGCAGTTCAGTCAGTGTCTATGGACAGAGTAACACACAAAAAATGCTGGAGGAACTCAGCAGGTCAGACAGGGTATATGGACAGAGTAACACACACAAAATGCCGGAGGAACTCAGCATGTCAGACAGTGTATATGGTCAGAGTAACACACACAAAATGCTGGAGGAACTCAGCAGGTCAGACAGTGTATATGGACAGAGTAACCCACACAAAATGCCGGAGGAACTCAGCATGTCAGACATTGACTACGGACTGACTAACACACACAAAATGCTGGAGGAACTCAGCAGGTCAGACAGTGTCTATTGACAGAGTAACACACACAATATGCTGGATGAACGCAGCAGGTCAGACAGTGTCTATGGACAGACAAACACAGACAAAATGCTGGTGGAACTCAGCAGGTCAGACAGTGTCTATGGACACAGCAATGCACAGAAAATGCTGGATGAACTCAGCAGGTCAGAGAGTGTCTATGGACAGAGTAACACACACAAAATGCTGGAGGAACTCAGCAGGTCAGACAGTGTCTATGGACAGAGTAACACACACAAAATCCTGGTGGAACTCAGCAGGTCAGACAGTGTCTATGGACAGTGTAACACACACAAAATAATGGAGGAACTCAGCAGATCAGACAGTGTCTATGGACAGAGTAATACACAGAAAATGCTGGATGAACTCAGCAGGTCAGACAGTGTCTATGGACAGAGTAACACACACAAAATGCTGGAGGAACTCAGCAGGTCAGACAGTGTCTATGGACAGAGTAACACACACAAAATGCTGGAGGAACTCAGCAGGTCAGACAGTGTCTATTGATAGTGTAACACACACAAAATGCTGGAGGACCTCAGCAGGTCAGACAGTGTCTATGGACAGAGTAACACACACAAAATGCTGGAGGAACTCAGCAGGTCAGAGAGTGTCTATGGACAGAGTAACACACACAAAATGCTGGAGGAACTCAGCAGGTCAGAGAGTGTCTACGGACAGAGTAAGACACACAAAATGTTGGAGGAACTCAGCAGGTCAGAGAGTATCTACGGACAGAGTAACACACACAAAATGCTGGAGGAACTCAGCAGGTCAGACATTGTCTACGGACAGAGTAACACACACAAAATGCTGGATGAACTCAGCACGTCAGACAGTGTCTATGAACAGAGTAATACACAGAAAATGCTGGATGAACTCAGCAGGTCAAACAGTGTCTATTGACAAAGAAACACACACAATATGCTGGATGAACTCAGTAGGTCAGTCAGTGTCTATGGACAGTGTAACACACAGAAAATGCTGGATGAATTCAGCAGGTCAGTCAGTGTATATGGGCAGAGTAACAGACACTAAGTGCTGGAGGAACTCAGCAGGTCAGACAGTGTCTATGGACAGAGTAACACACACAAAATGCTGGATGAATTCAGCAGGTCATTCAGTGTATATGGGCAGAGTAACAGACACTAAGTGCTGGAGGAACTCAGCAGGTCAGACAGTGTCTAAGGACAGAGTGACACACACAAAATGCTGGAGGAACTCAGCAGTTCAGACAGTGTATATGGACAGAGTAACACACACAAAATGCCGGAAGAACTCAGCATGTCAGACAGTGTATATGGTCAGAGTAACACACAGGAACTGCTGGAGGAACTCAGCAGGTCAGACAGAGTCTACGGACAGAGTAACACACACAAAATGCTGGAGGAACTCAGCAAGTCAGACAGTGTCTATGGACAGAGTAATACACAGAAAATTCTGGATGAACTCAGCAGGTCAGACAGTGTCTATGAACAGAGTAACACGCACAAAATTTTGGAGGAACTCAGCAGGTCAGACAGTGTATATGGTCAGAGCAACACATACAAAATGCTGGAGGAAATCAGCAGGTCAGCCAATATCTATGGTCGGAGTAACACACACAAAATGCTGTAGGAACTCAGCAGGTCAGACTGTGTCTATGGACAGAGTAACTCACACAAAATCCCGGAGGAACTCAGCAGGTCAGACAGTGTCTATTCACAGAGTAACACACACAATATGCTGGATGAACTCAGCAGGTCAGCCTGTGTCTATGGACAGATTAACACACACAAAATGCTGGTGGAACTCAGCAGGTCAGACAGTGTCTATTGACAGAGTAACACACACAAAATCCTGGTGGAACTCAGCAGGGCAGACAGTGTCTATGGACACAGTAATGCACAGAAAATGCTGGATGAACTCAGCAGGTCAGACAGTGTCTTTGGACAGATGAAGACACACAAAATCCTGGTGGAACTCAGCAGGTTAGACAGTGTCTATGGTCAGAGTAACACACACAAAATGCTGGATGAACTCAGCAGGTCAGACAGTGTCTATTGACAGAGTAACACACACAATATGCTGGATGAACTCAGCAGGTCAGGCAGTGTCTATGGACAGAGTAACACACACAAAATGCTGGAGGAACTCAGCAGGTCAGACAGTGTATATGGACAGAGTAACCCACACAAAATGCCGGAGGAACTCAGCATGTCAGACATTGACTACGGACTGACTAACACACACAAAATGCTGGAGGAACTCAGCAGGTCAGACAGTGTCTATTGACAGAGTAACACACACAATATGCTGGATGAACGCAGCAGGTCAGACAGTGTCTATGGACAGACAAACACAGACAAAATGCTGGTGGAACTCAGCAGGTCAGACAGTGTCTATGGACACAGCAATGCACAGAAAATGCTGGATGAACTCAGCAGGTCAGAGAGTGTCTATGGACAGAGTAACACACACAAAATGCTGGAGGAACTCAGCAGGTCAGACAGTGTCTATGGACAGAGTAACACACACAAAATCCTGGTGGAACTCAGCAGGTCAGACAGTGTCTATGGACAGTGTAACACACACAAAATAATGGAGGAACTCAGCAGATCAGACAGTGTCTATGGACAGAGTAATACACAGAAAATGCTGGATGAACTCAGCAGGTCAGACAGTGTCTATGGACAGAGTAACACACACAAAATGCTGGAGGAACTCAGCAGGTCAGACAGTGTCTATGGACAGAGTAACACACACAAAATGCTGGAGGAACTCAGCAGGTCAGACAGTGTCTATTGATAGTGTAACACACACAAAATGCTGGAGGACCTCAGCAGGTCAGACAGTGTCTATGGACAGAGTAACACACACAAAATGCTGGAGGAACTCAGCAGGTCAGAGAGTGTCTATGGACAGAGTAACACACACAAAATGCTGGAGGAACTCAGCAGGTCAGAGAGTGTCTACGGACAGAGTAAGACACACAAAATGTTGGAGGAACTCAGCAGGTCAGAGAGTATCTACGGACAGAGTAACACACACAAAATGCTGGAGGAACTCAGCAGCTCATACAGTGTATATTGACAGCGTAACACACACAAAATGCCGGTGGAACTCAGCAGGCCAGACTGTGTCTATGGACAGAGTAACACACCGAAAATGCTGGAGGAACTCAGCAGGTCAGCCATTATCTATGGTCAGGGTAACACACACAAAATGCTGGAGGAACTCTGCAGGTCAGCCAATATTTATGGTCAGAGTAACACACCCAAAATGCTGGAGGAACTCAGCAGGTCAGACAGTGTGTATGGACAGAGTAACACACACAAAAAGCTGGAGGATCTCAGCAGGGCAGACAGTGTCTATGATCAGAGTAACACACACAAATGCTGGAGCAACTCAGCAGGTCATACATTGTCTACGGACTGACTAACACACACAAAATGCTGGAGGAACTCAGCAGGTCAGACAGTGTCTATAAACAGATTGACACACACAAAATGCTGTAGGAACTCAGCAGGTCAGACAGTGTATATGCTCAGAGTAACACACATAAAATGCTGGAGGAACTCAGCAGGTCAGAGTGCGTCTACGGACTGACTAACACACACAAAATGCTGGAGGAACTCAGCAGGTCAGACAGTGTCTATGGACAGATTGACACACCGAAAATGCTAGAGGAACTCAGCAGGTCAGCCAATATCTATGGTCAGCGTAACACGCACAAAATGCTGCAGGAACTCAGCAAGTCAGACAGTGTCTACGGACAGAGTAACACACACAAAATGCTGGAAGAACTCAGCAGGTCAGACAGTGTTTATGAACAGAGAATTACACAGAAAATTCTGGATGAACTCAGCAGAGCAGACAGTGTCTATTGACAGAGTAACACACACAAAGTGCTGGATGAACTCAGCAGGTCAGACAGTTTATATGGTCAGAGTAACACACACAAAATGCTGGAGGAACTCAGCAGGTCAGAGAGTATCTATGGACACACACAAAATGCTGGAGGAACTCAGCAGGTCAGACAGAGTCTATGGTCAGAGTAACACACACAAAATGCTGGAGGAACTCAGCAGCTCATACAGTGTATATTGACAGCGTAACACACACAAAATGCAGGTGGAACTCAGCAGGCCAGACTGTATCTATGGACAGAGTAACACACGGAAAATGCTGGAGGAACTCAACAGGTCAGCCAATATCTATGGTCAGAGTAACGCACACAAAATGCTGGAGGAACTCAGCAGGTCTGCCTATATTTATGCTCAGAGTAACACACACAAAATGCTGGAGGAACTCAGCAGGTCAGACAGTGTCTATGGACAGAGTAACACACACAAAATGCTGGAGGAACTCAGCAGGTCAGACAGTGTCTATGGACAGATTGACACACACAAAATGCTGTACGAACTCAGCAGGTCAGACTGTGTCTATGGACACAGTAACACACTGAAAATGCTGGCAGAACTCAGCAGGTCAGCCAATATCTATGGTCAGAGTAACACACACAAAATGCTGGAGGAACTCAGCAGATCAGACTGTGTATATGGACAGAGTAACACAGACAAAATGCCGGAAGAACTCAGCATGTCAGACAGTGTATATTGTCAGAGTAACACGCACAAAATGCTGGAGGAACTCAGCAGGTCAGAAGGCGTCTACTGACTGAGTAACACACACAAAATGCTGGAGCAACTCAGCAGGTCAGACAGTATCTATGGACAGAGTAACACACACAAAATGCTGGAGGAACTCAGCAGGTCAGACAGAGTCTATGGTCAGAGGAACACACACAAAATGCTGGAGAAACTCAGCATGTCTGACATTATCTATGGACAGAGTAACACGCACAAAATTTTGGAGCAGCTCAGCAGGTCAGACAGTGTATATGGTCAGAGTAACACATACAAAATGCTGGAGGAACTCAGCAGGTCAGCCAATATCTATGGTCAGAGTAACACACACAAAATGCTGGATGAACTCAGCAGGTCAGACAGAGTCTATGGTCAGAGTAACACACACAAAATGCTGGAGTATCTCAGTAGCTCAGACAGTATATATGGCCAGAGTAACACACACAAAATGCTGTACGAACTCAGCAGGTCAGAGAGTGTCTACGGACAGAGTAACACACAAAAAATGATGGAGGAACTCAGCAGGTCAGACAGAGTCTATGGACAGAGTAACACACACAAAATGCTGGAGGAACTCAGCAGCTCATACGGTGTATATTGACAGAGTAACAGAGACAAAATGCTAGAGGAACTCAGCAGTTCAGTCAGTGTCTATGGACAGAGTAACACACAAAAAATGCTGGAGGAACTCAGCAGGTCAGACAGGGTATATGGACAGAGTAACACACACAAAATGCCGGAGGAACTCAGCATGTCAGACAGTGTATATGGTCAGAGTAACACACACAAAATGCTGGAGGAACTCAGCAGGTCAGACAGTGTATATGGACAGAGTAACCCACACAAAATGCCGGAGGAACTCAGCATGTCAGACATTGACTACGGACTGACTAACACACACAAAATGCTGGAGGAACTCAGCAGGTCAGACAGTGTCTATTGACAGAGTAACACACACAATATGCTGGATGAACGCAGCAGGTCAGACAGTGTCTATGGACAGACAAACACAGACAAAATGCTGGTGGAACTCAGCAGGTCAGACAGTGTCTATGGACACAGCAATGCACAGAAAATGCTGGATGAACTCAGCAGGTCAGAGAGTGTCTATGGACAGAGTAACACACACAAAATGCTGGAGGAACTCAGCAGGTCAGACAGTGTCTATGGACAGAGTAACACACACAAAATCCTGGTGGAACTCAGCAGGTCAGACAGTGTCTATGGACAGTGTAACACACACAAAATAATGGAGGAACTCAGCAGATCAGACAGTGTCTATGGACAGAGTAATACACAGAAAATGCTGGATGAACTCAGCAGGTCAGACAGTGTCTATGGACAGAGTAACACACACAAAATGCTGGAGGAACTCAGCAGGTCAGACAGTGTCTATGGACAGAGTAACACACACAAAATGCTGGAGGAACTCAGCAGGTCAGACAGTGTCTATTGATAGTGTAACACACACAAAATGCTGGAGGACCTCAGCAGGTCAGACAGTGTCTATGGACAGAGTAACACACACAAAATGCTGGAGGAACTCAGCAGGTCAGAGAGTGTCTATGGACAGAGTAACACACACAAAATGCTGGAGGAACTCAGCAGGTCAGAGAGTGTCTACGGACAGAGTAAGACACACAAAATGTTGGAGGAACTCAGCAGGTCAGAGAGTATCTACGGACAGAGTAACACACACAAAATGCTGGAGGAACTCAGCAGGTCAGACATTGTCTACGGACAGAGTAACACACACAAAATGCTGGATGAACTCAGCACGTCAGACAGTGTCTATGAACAGAGTAATACACAGAAAATGCTGGATGAACTCAGCAGGTCAAACAGTGTCTATTGACAAAGAAACACACACAATATGCTGGATGAACTCAGTAGGTCAGTCAGTGTCTATGGACAGTGTAACACACAGAAAATGCTGGATGAATTCAGCAGGTCAGTCAGTGTATATGGGCAGAGTAACAGACACTAAGTGCTGGAGGAACTCAGCAGGTCAGACAGTGTCTATGGACAGAGTAACACACACAAAATGCTGGATGAATTCAGCAGGTCATTCAGTGTATATGGGCAGAGTAACAGACACTAAGTGCTGGAGGAACTCAGCAGGTCAGACAGTGTCTAAGGACAGAGTGACACACACAAAATGCTGGAGGAACTCAGCAGTTCAGACAGTGTATATGGACAGAGTAACACACACAAAATGCCGGAAGAACTCAGCATGTCAGACAGTGTATATGGTCAGAGTAACACACAGGAACTGCTGGAGGAACTCAGCAGGTCAGACAGAGTCTACGGACAGAGTAACACACACAAAATGCTGGAGGAACTCAGCAAGTCAGACAGTGTCTATGGACAGAGTAATACACAGAAAATTCTGGATGAACTCAGCAGGTCAGACAGTGTCTATGAACAGAGTAACACGCACAAAATTTTGGAGGAACTCAGCAGGTCAGACAGTGTATATGGTCAGAGCAACACATACAAAATGCTGGAGGAAATCAGCAGGTCAGCCAATATCTATGGTCGGAGTAACACACACAAAATGCTGTAGGAACTCAGCAGGTCAGACTGTGTCTATGGACAGAGTAACTCACACAAAATCCCGGAGGAACTCAGCAGGTCAGACAGTGTCTATTCACAGAGTAACACACACAATATGCTGGATGAACTCAGCAGGTCAGCCTGTGTCTATGGACAGATTAACACACACAAAATGCTGGTGGAACTCAGCAGGTCAGACAGTGTCTATTGACAGAGTAACACACACAAAATCCTGGTGGAACTCAGCAGGGCAGACAGTGTCTATGGACACAGTAATGCACAGAAAATGCTGGATGAACTCAGCAGGTCAGACAGTGTCTTTGGACAGATGAAGACACACAAAATCCTGGTGGAACTCAGCAGGTTAGACAGTGTCTATGGTCAGAGTAACACACACAAAATGCTGGATGAACTCAGCAGGTCAGACAGTGTCTATTGACAGAGTAACACACACAATATGCTGGATGAACTCAGCAGGTCAGGCAGTGTCTATGGACAGAGTAACACACACAAAATGCTGGAGGAACTCAGCAGGTCAGACAGTGTATATGGACAGAGTAACCCACACAAAATGCCGGAGGAACTCAGCATGTCAGACATTGACTACGGACTGACTAACACACACAAAATGCTGGAGGAACTCAGCAGGTCAGACAGTGTCTATTGACAGAGTAACACACACAATATGCTGGATGAACGCAGCAGGTCAGACAGTGTCTATGGACAGACAAACACAGACAAAATGCTGGTGGAACTCAGCAGGTCAGACAGTGTCTATGGACACAGCAATGCACAGAAAATGCTGGATGAACTCAGCAGGTCAGAGAGTGTCTATGGACAGAGTAACACACACAAAATGCTGGAGGAACTCAGCAGGTCAGACAGTGTCTATGGACAGAGTAACACACACAAAATCCTGGTGGAACTCAGCAGGTCAGACAGTGTCTATGGACAGTGTAACACACACAAAATAATGGAGGAACTCAGCAGATCAGACAGTGTCTATGGACAGAGTAATACACAGAAAATGCTGGATGAACTCAGCAGGTCAGACAGTGTCTATGGACAGAGTAACACACACAAAATGCTGGAGGAACTCAGCAGGTCAGACAGTGTCTATGGACAGAGTAACACACACAAAATGCTGGAGGAACTCAGCAGGTCAGACAGTGTCTATTGATAGTGTAACACACACAAAATGCTGGAGGACCTCAGCAGGTCAGACAGTGTCTATGGACAGAGTAACACACACAAAATGCTGGAGGAACTCAGCAGGTCAGAGAGTGTCTATGGACAGAGTAACACACACAAAATGCTGGAGGAACTCAGCAGGTCAGAGAGTGTCTACGGACAGAGTAAGACACACAAAATGTTGGAGGAACTCAGCAGGTCAGAGAGTATCTACGGACAGAGTAACACACACAAAATGCTGGAGGAACTCAGCAGGTCAGACATTGTCTACGGACAGAGTAACACACACAAAATGCTGGATGAACTCAGCACGTCAGACAGTGTCTATGAACAGAGTAATACACAGAAAATGCTGGATGAACTCAGCAGGTCAAACAGTGTCTATTGACAAAGAAACACACACAATATGCTGGATGAACTCAGTAGGTCAGTCAGTGTCTATGGACAGTGTAACACACAGAAAATGCTGGATGAATTCAGCAGGTCAGTCAGTGTATATGGGCAGAGTAACAGACACTAAGTGCTGGAGGAACTCAGCAGGTCAGACAGTGTCTATGGACAGAGTAACACACACAAAATGCTGGATGAATTCAGCAGGTCATTCAGTGTATATGGGCAGAGTAACAGACACTAAGTGCTGGAGGAACTCAGCAGGTCAGACAGTGTCTAAGGACAGAGTGACACACACAAAATGCTGGAGGAACTCAGCAGTTCAGACAGTGTATATGGACAGAGTAACACACACAAAATGCCGGAAGAACTCAGCATGTCAGACAGTGTATATGGTCAGAGTAACACACAGGAACTGCTGGAGGAACTCAGCAGGTCAGACAGAGTCTACGGACAGAGTAACACACACAAAATGCTGGAGGAACTCAGCAAGTCAGACAGTGTCTATGGACAGAGTAATACACAGAAAATTCTGGATGAACTCAACAGGTCAGACAGTGTCTATGAACAGAGTAACACGCACAAAATTTTGGAGGAACTCAGCAGGTCAGACAGTCTATATGGTCAGAGCAACACATACAAAATGCTGGAGGAAATCAGCAGGTCAGCCAATATCTATGGTCGGAGTAACACACACAAAATGCTGTAGGAACTCAGCAGGTCAGACTGTGTCTATGGACAGAGTAACTCACACAAAATCCCGGAGGAACTCAGCAGGTCAGACAGTGTCTATTCACAGAGTAACACACACAATATGCTGGATGAACTCAGCAGGTCAGCCTGTGTCTATGGACAGATTAACACACACAAAATGCTGGTGGAACTCAGCAGGTCAGACAGTGTCTATTGACAGAGTAACACACACAAAATCCTGGTGGAACTCAGCAGGGCAGACAGTGTCTATGGACACAGTAATGCACAGAAAATGCTGGATGAACTCAGCAGGTCAGACAGTGTCTTTGGACAGATGAAGACACACAAAATCCTGGTGGAACTCAGCAGGTTAGACAGTGTCTATGGTCAGAGTAACACACACAAAATGCTGGATGAACTCAGCAGGTCAGACAGTGTCTATTGACAGAGTAACACACACAATATGCTGGATGAACTCAGCAGGTCAGGCAGTGTCTATGGACAGAGTAACACACACAAAATGCTGGAGGAACTCAGCAGGTCAGAGAGTGTCTACGGACTGAGTAACACACACAAAATGCCGGAAGAACTCAGCATGTCAGACAGTGTATATGATCAGAGTAACACACAGGAACTGCTGGAGGATCTCAGCAGGACAGACAGAGTCTACGGACAGAGTAACACACACAAAATGCTGGAGGAACTCAGCAGGTCAGACAGTGTCTGCGGACAGAGTAACACACACAATATGCTGGATGAACTCAGCAGGTCAGACAGTGTCTATGGACAGAGTAATACACAGAAAATGCTGGATGAACTCAGCAGGTCAGACAGTCTCTATGGACAGAGTAACACACACAAAATGCTGGATGAACTCAGCAGGTCAGACATTGTCTATGGACAGAGTAATACACAGAAAATGCTGGATGAACTCAGCAGGTCAAACAGTGTCTATTGACAAAGAAACACACACAATATGCTGGATGAAATCAGCAGGTCAGTTAGTGTCTATGGACAGTGTAACACACAGAAAATGCTGGATGAATTCAGCAGGTCAGTCAGTGTATATGAACAGAGTAACTCACACAAAATGCTGGTGGAACTCAGCAGGTCAGAGAGTGTCTATTGACAGAGTAACACACACAAAATGCTGGATGAACTCAGCAGGTCAGACATTGTCTATGGACAGAGTAATACACAGAAAATGCTGGATGAATTCAGCAGGTCAAACAGTGTCTATTGACAAAGAAACACACACAATATGCTGGATGAAATCAGCAGGTCAGTTAGTGTCTATGGACAGTGTAACACACAGAAAATGCTGGATGAATTCAGCAGGTCAGTCAGTGTATATGGGCAGAGTAACAGACACTAAGTGCTGGATGAACTCAGCAGGTCAGACAGTGTATATGGGCAGAGTAACAGACACTAAGTGCTGGATGAACTCAGCAGGTCAGACAGTCTCTATGGACAGAGTAACACACACAAAATGCTGGATGAACTCAGCAGGTCAGACATTGTCTATGGACAGAGTAATACACAGAAAATGCTGGATGAACTCAGCAGGTCAAACAGTGTCTATTGACAAAGAAACACACACAATATGCTGGAAGAAATCAGCAGGTCAGTTAGTGTCTATGGACAGTGTAACACACAGAAAATGCTGGATGAATTCAGCAGGTCAGTCAGTGTCTATGGACAGAGTAACACACACAAAATGCTGGATGAATTCAGCAGGTCAGTCAGTGTATATGGGCAGAGTAACAGACACAAAATGCTGGTGGAACTCAGCAGGTCAGAGAGTGTCTATTGACAGAGTAACACACACAAAATGCTGGTGGAACTCAGCAGGACAGACAGTCTCTATTGACAGAGTAACACACACAATATGCTGGATGAACTCAGCAGGTCAGACAGTGTCTATGGACAGAGTAATACACAGAAAATGCTGGATGAACTCAGCAGGTCAGACAGTCTCTATGGACAGAGTAACACACACAAAATGCTGGATGAACTCAGCAGGTCAGACATTGTCTATGGACAGAGTAATACACACAAAATGCTGGAGGACCTCAGCAGGTCAGACAGTGTCTTTGGACAGAGGAACACACACAAAATGCTGGATGAACTCAGCAGGTCAGACAGTGTCTATGGACAGAGTAACACACACAAAGTGCTGGAGGAACTCAGCAGGTCAGACAGTGTCTATGGACAGAGTAACACACACAAAATCCTGGTGGAACTCAGCAGGTCAGACAGTGTCTATGGACAGTGTAACGCACACAAAATGCTGAAGGAACTCAGCAGATCAGACAGTGTCTATGGACAGAGTAATACACAGAAAATGCTGGATGAACTCAGCAGGTCAGACAGTGTCTATGGACAGAGTAACACACACAAAATTCTGGTGGAACTCAGCAGGTCAGACAGTGTCTATGGACAGTGTAACAGACACAAAATGCTGGACGAACTCAGCAGATCAGACAGTGTCTATGGACAGAGAAATACACAGAAAATGCTGGATGAACTCAGCAGGTCAGACAGTGTCTATGGACAGAGTAATACACAGAAAATGCTGGATGAACTCAGCAGGTCAGACAGTGTCTATTGACAGAGTAACACACACAATATGCTGGATGAACTCAGCAGGTCAGGCAGTGTCTATGGACAGAGTAACACACACAAAATGCTGGAGGAACTCAGCAGGTCAGAGAGTGTCTACGGACTGAGTAACACACACAAAATGCCGGAAGAACTCAGCATGTCAGACAGTGTATATGATCAGAGTAACACACAGGAACTGCTGGAGTAATCAGCAGGACAGACAGAGTCTACGGACAGAGTAACACACACAAAATGCTGGAGGAACTCAGCAGGTCAGACAGTGTCTATGGACAGAGTAACGCACACAAAATGCTGGAGGAACTCAGCAGGACAGACAGAGTCTATGAACAGAGTAACACACACAAAATGCTGGTGGAACTCAGCAGGTCAGACAGTGTCTATGGACAGAGTAATACACAGAAAATGCTGGATGAACTCAGCAGGTCAGACAGTCTCTATGAACAGAGTAATACACAGAAAATGCTGGATGAACTCAGCAGGTCAAACAGTGTCTATTGACAAAGAAACACACACAATATGCTGGATGAAATCAGCAGGTCAGTTAGTGTCTATGGACAGTGTAACACACAGAAAATGCTGGATGAATTCAGCAGGTCAGTCAGTGTATATGGGCAGAGTAACAGACACTAAGTGCTGAAGGAACTCAGCAGGTCAGACAGTCTCTATGGACAGAGTAATACACAGAAAATGCTGGATGAACTCAGCAGGTCAGACATTGTCTATGGACAGAGTAATACACAGAAAATGCTGGATGAACTCAGCAGGTCAAACAGTGTCTATTGACAAAGAAACACACACAATATGCTGGATGAAATCAGCAGGTCAGTCAGTGTCTATGGACAGTGTAACACAGAAAATGCTGGATGAATTCAGCAGGTCAGTCAGTGTATATGGGCAGAGTAACAGACACTAAGTGCTGGAGGAACTCAGCAGGTCAGACAGTGTCTATGGACAGAGTAACGCACTCAAAATGCTGGATGAACTCAGCAGGTCAGACAGTGTCTATTGACAGAGTAACACACACAATATGCTGGATGAACTCAGCAGGTCAGGCAGTGTCTATGGACAGAGTAACACACACAAAATGCTGGAGGAACTCAGCAGGTCAGAGAGTGTCTACGGACTGAGTAACACACACAAAATGCCGGAAGAACTCAGCATGTCAGACAGTGTATATGATCAGAGTAACACACAGGAACTGCTGGAGTAAATCAGCAGGACAGACAGAGTCTACGGACAGAGTAACACACACAAAATGCTGGAGGAACTCAGCAGGTCAGACAGTGTCTATGGACAGAGTAACGCACACAAAATGCTGGAGGAACTCAGCAGGACAGACAGAGTCTATGAACAGAGTAACACACACAAAATGCTGGTGGAACTCAGCAGGTCAGACAGTGTCTATGGACAGAGTAATACACAGAAAATGCTGGATGAACTCAGCAGGTCAGACAGTCTCTATGGACAGAGTAATACACAGAAAATGCTGGATGAACTCAGCAGGTCAAACAGTGTCTATTGACAAAGAAACACACACAATATGCTGGATGAAATCAGCAGGTCAGTTAGTGTCTATGGACAGTGTAACACACAGAAAATGCTGGATGAATTCAGCAGGTCAGACAGTGTATATGGGCAGAGTAACAGACACTAAGTGCTGAAGGAACTCAGCAGGTCAGACAGTCTCTATGGACAGAGTAATACACAGAAAATGCTGGATGAACTCAGCAGGTCAGACATTGTCTATGGACAGAGTAATACACAGAAAATGCTGGATGAACTCAGCAGGTCAAACAGTGTCTATTGACAAAGAAACACACACAATATGCTGGATGAAATCAGCAGGTCAGTCAGTGTCTATGGACAGTGTAACACAGAAAATGCTGGAGGAACTCAGCAGGACAGACAGAGTCTATGAACAGAGTAACACACACAAAATGCTGGTGGAACTCAGCAGGTCAGAGAGAGTCTATTGACAGAGTAACACACACAAAATGCTGGTGGAACTCAGCAGGACAGACAGTCTCTATTGACAGAGTAACACACACAATATGCTGGATGAACTCAGCAGGTCAGACAGTGTCTATGGACAGAGTAATACACAGAAAATGCTGGATGAACTCAGCAGGTCAGACAGTCTCTATGGACAGAGTAATACACAGAAAATGCTGGATGAACTCAGCAGGTCAAACAGTGTCTATTGACAAAGAAACACACACAATATGCTGGATGAAATCAGCAGGTCAGTCAGTGTCTATGGACAGTGTAACACAGAAAATGCTGGATGAATTCAGCAGGTCAGTCAGTGTATATGGGCAGAGTAACAGACACTAAGTGCTGGAGGAACTCAGCAGGTCAGACAGTGTCTATGGACAGAGTAACACACACAAAATGCTGGAGGAACTCAGCAGGACAGACAGAGTCTATGAACAGAGTAACACACACAAAATGCTGGTGGAACTCAGCAGGTCAGAGAGTGTCTATTGACAGAGTAACACACACAAAATGCTGGTGGAACTCAGCAGGACAGACAGTCTCTATTGACAGAGTAACACACACAATATGCTGGATGAACTCAGCAGGTCAGACAGTGTCTATGGACAGAGTAATACACAGAAAATGCTGGATGAACTCAGCAGGTCAGACAGTCTCTATGGACAGAGTAACACACACAAAATGCTGGATGAACTCAGAAGGTCAGACATTGTCTATGGACAGAGTAATACACACAAAATGCTGGAGGACCTCTGCAGGTCAGACAGTGTCTTTGGACAGAGTAACACACACAAAATGCTGGATGAACTCAGCAGGTCAGACAGTGTCTCTGGACAGAGTAACACACACAAAATGCTGGAGGAACTCAGCAGGTCAGACAGTGTCTATGGACAGAGTAACACACACAAAATCCTGGTGGAACTCAGCAGGTCAGACAGTGTTTATGGACAGTGTAACACACACAAAATGCTGAAGGAACTCAGCAGATCAGACAGTGTCTATGGACAGAGTAATACACAGAAAATGCTGGATGAAATCAGCAGGTCAGTTAGTGTCTATGGACAGTGTAACACACAGAAAATGCTGGAGGACCTCAGCAGGTCAGACAGTGTCTTTGGACAGAGTAACACACACAAAATGCTGGATGAACTCAGCAGGTCAGACAGTGTCTATGGACAGAGTAACACACACAAAATGCTGGAGGAACTCAGCAGGTCAGACAGTGTCTATGGACAGAGTAACACACACAAAATCCTGGTGGAACTCAGCAGGTCAGACAGTGTTTATGGACAGTGTAACACACACAAAATGCTGAAGGAACTCAGCAGATCAGACAGTGTCTATGGACAGAGTAATACACAGAAAATGCTGGATGAAATCAGCAGGTCAGTTAGTGTCTATGGACAGTGTAACACACAGAAAATGCTGGATGAATTCAGCAGGTCAGTCAGTGTATATGGGCAGAGTAACAGACACTAAGTGCTGAAGGAACTCAGCAGGTCAGACAGTCTCTATGGACAGAGTAATACACAGAAAATGCTGGATGAACTCAGCAGGTCAGACATTGTCTATGGACAGAGTAATACACAGAAAATGCTGGATGAACTCAGCAGGTCAAACAGTGTCTATTGACAAAGAAACACACACAATATGCTGGATGAAATCAGCAGGTCAGTCAGTGTCTATGGACAGTGTAACACAGAAAATGCTGGATGAATTCAGCAGGTCAGTCAGTGTATATGGGCAGAGTAACAGACACTAAGTGCTGGAGGAACTCAGCAGGTCAGACAGTGTCTATGGTCAGAGTAACGCACTCAAAATGCTGGAGGAACTCAGCAGGACAGACAGAGTCTATGAACAGAGTAACACACACAAAATGCTGGTGGAACTCAGCAGGTCAGAGAGTGTCTATTGACAGAGTAACACACACAAAATGCTGG
The DNA here is from genome assembly GCF_030144855.1 of Hypanus sabinus. Lineage (NCBI taxonomy): Eukaryota > Metazoa > Chordata > Chondrichthyes > Myliobatiformes > Dasyatidae > Hypanus > Hypanus sabinus. Next base: position 59,384 of record NW_026779881.1, read on the forward strand.
TGGAACTCAGCAGGACAGACAGTCTCTATTGACAGAGTAACACACACAATATGCTGGATGAACTCAGCAGGTCAGACAGTGTCTATGGACAGAGTAATACACAGAAAATGCTGGATGAACTCAGCAGGTCAGACAGTCTCTATGGACAGAGTAATACACAGAAAATGCTGGATGAACTCAGCAGGTCAAACAGTGTCTATTGACAAAGAAACACACACAATATGCTGGATGAAATCAGCAGGTCAGTTAGTGTCTATGGACAGTGTAACACACAGAAAATGCTGGATGAATTCAGCAGGTCAGTCAGTGTATATGGGCAGAGTAACAGACACTAAGTGCTGGAGGAACTCAGCAGGTCAGACAGTGTCTACGGACAGAGTAACGCACACAAAATGCTGGAGGACCTCAGCAGGACAGACAGAGTCTATGAACAGAGTAACACACACAAAATGCTGGTGGAACTCAGCAGGTCAGAGAGTGTCTATTGACAGAGTAACACACACAAAATGCTGGTGGAACTCAGCAGGACAGACAGTCTCTATTGACAGAGTAACACACACAATATGCTGGATGAACTCAGCAGGTCAGACAGTGTCTATGGACAGAGTAATACACAGAAAATGCTGGATGAACTCAGCAGGTCAGACAGTCTCTATGGACAGAGTAACACACACAAAATGCTGGATGAACTCAGCAGGTCAGACATTGTCTATGGACAGAGTAATACACACAAAATGCTGGAGGACCTCAGCAGGTCAGACAGTGTCTTTGGACAGAGTAACACACACAAAATGCTGGATGAACTCAGCAGGTCAGACAGTGTCTATGGACAGAGTAACACACACAAAATGCTGGATGAACTCAGCAGGTCAGACATTGTCTATGGACAGAGTAATACACAGAAAATGCTGGATGAACTCAGCAGGTCAAACAGTGTCTATTGACAAAGAAACACACACAATATGCTGGATGAAATCAGCAGGTCAGTCAGTGTCTATGGACAGTGTAACACAGAAAATGCTGGATGAATTCAGCAGGTCAGTCAGTGTATATGGGCAGAGTAACAGACACTAAGTGCTGGAGGAACTCAGCAGGTCAGACAGTGTCTATGGACAGAGTAACACACACAAAATGCTGGAGGAACTCAGCAGGACAGACAGAGTCTATGAACAGAGTAACACACACAAAATGCTGGTGGAACTCAGCAGGTCAGAGAGTGTCTATTGACAGAGTAACACACACAAAATGCTGGTGGAACTCAGCAGGACAGACAGTCTCTATTGACAGAGTAACACACACAATATGCTGGATGAACTCAGCAGGTCAGACAGTGTCTATGGACAGAGTAATACACAGAAAATGCTGGATGAACTCAGCAGGTCAGACAGTCTCTATGGACAGAGTAACACACACAAAATGCTGGATGAACTCAGCAGGTCAGACATTGTCTATGGACAGAGTAATACACACAAAATGCTGGAGGACCTCAGCAGGTCAGACAGTGTCTTTGGACAGAGTAACACACACAAAATGCTGGATGAACTCAGCAGGTCAGACAGTGTCTATGGACAGAGTAACACACACAAAATGCTGGAGGAACTCAGCAGGTCAGACAGTGTCTATGGACAGAGTAACACACACAAAATCCTGGTGGAACTCAGCAGGTCAGACAGTGTTTATGGACAGTGTAACACACACAAAATGCTGAAGGAACTCAGCAGATCAGACAGTGTCTATGGACAGAGTAATACACAGAAAATGCTGGATGAACTCAGCAGGTCAGACAGTGTCTATGGACAGAGTAATACACAGAAAATGCTGGATGAACTCAGCAGGTCAAACAGTGTCTATTGACAAAGAAACACACACAATATGCTGGATGAAATCAGCAGCTCAGTCAGTGTCTATGGACAGTGTAACACAGAAAATGCTGGATGAATTCAGCAGGTCAGTCAGTGTATATGGGCAGAGTAACAGACACTAAGTGCTGGAGGAACTCAGCAGGTCAGACAGTGTCTATGGACAGAGTAACTCACACAAAATGCTGGATGAATTCAGCAGGTCAGTCAGTGTCTATGGACAGAGTAACACACAGAAAATGCTGGAGGAACTCAGCAGGTCAGAGAGCGGCTACGGACTGAGTAACACACACAAAATCCTGGAGGACCTCAGCAGGTCAGACAGAGTCTATGGTCAGAGTAACACACACAAAATGCTGGAGGAACTCAGCAGGACAGACAGAGTCTATGAACAGAGTAACACACACAAAATGCTGGTGGAACTCAGCAGGTCAGAGAGTGTCTATTGACAGAGTAACACACACAAAATGCTGGTGGAACTCAGCAGGACAGACAGTCTCTATTGACAGAGTAACACACACAATATGCTGGATGAACTCAGCAGGTCAGACAGTGTCTATGGACAGAGTAATACACAGAAAATGCTGGATGAACTCAGCAGGTCAGACAGTCTCTATGGACAGAGTAATACACAGAAAATGCTGGATGAACTCAGCAGGTCAAACAGTGTCTATTGACAAAGAAACACACACAATATGCTGGATGAAATCAGCAGGTCAGTTAGTGTCTATGGACAGTGTAACACACAGAAAATGCTGGATGAATTCAGCAGGTCAGTCAGTGTATATGGGCAGAGTAACAGACACTAAGTGCTGGAGGAACTCAGCAGGTCAGACAGTGTCTATGGACAGAGTAACGCACACAAAATGCTGGAGGAACTCAGCAGGACAGACAGAGTCTATGAACAGAGTAACACACACAAAATGCTGGTGGAACTCAGCAGGTCAGAGAGTGTCTATTGACAGAGTAACACACACAAAATGCTGGTGGAACTCAGCAGGACAGACAGTCTCTATTGACAGAGTAACACACACAATATGCTGGATGAACTCAGCAGGTCAGACAGTGTCTATGGACAGAGTAATACACAGAAAATGCTGGATGAACTCAGCAGGTCAGACAGTCTCTATGGACAGAGTAACACACACAAAATGCTGGATGAACTCAGCAGGTCAGACATTGTCTATGGACAGAGTAATACACACAAAATGCTGGAGGACCTCAGCAGGTCAGACAGTGTCTTTGGACAGAGTAACACACACAAAATGCTGGATGAACTCAGCAGGTCAGACAGTGTCTATGGACAGAGTAACACACACAAAATGCTGGAGGAACTCAGCAGGTCAGACAGTGTCTATGGACAGAGTAACACACACAAAATCCTGGTGGAACTCAGCAGGTCAGACAGTGTCTATGGACAGTGTAACACACACAAAATGCTGAAGGAACTCAGCAGATCAGACAGTGTCTATGGACAGAGTAATACACAGAAAATGCTGGATGAACTCAGCAGGTCAGACAGTGTCTATGGACAGAGTAACACACACAAAATCCTGGTGGAACTCAGCAGGTCAGACAGTGTCTATGGACAGTGTAACACACACAAAATGCTGGACGAACTCAGCAGATCAGACAGTGTCTATGGACAGAGAAATACACAGAAAATGCTGGATGAACTCAGCAGGTCAGACAGTGTCTATGGACAGAGTAATACACAGAAAATGCTGGATGAACTCAGCAGGTCAGACAGTGTCTATTGACAGAGTAACACACACAATATGCTGGATGAACTCAGCAGGTCAGGCAGTGTCTATGGACAAGGTAACACACACAAAATGCTGGAGGAACTCAGCAGGTCAGAGAGTGTCTACGGACTGAGTAACACACACAAAATGCCGGAAGAACTCAGCATGTCAGACAGTGTATATGATCAGAGTAACACACAGGAACTGCTGGAGGAAATCAGCAGGACAGACAGAGTCTACGGACAGAGTAACGCACACAAAATGCTGGAGGAACTCAGCAGGTCAGACAGTGTCTGCGGACAGAGTAACACACACAATATGCTGGATGAACTCAGCAGGTCAGACAGTGTCTATGGACAGAGTAATACACGGAAAATGCTGGATGAACTCAGCAGGTCAGACAGTCTCTATGGACAGAGAAACACACACAAAATGCTGGATGAACTCAGCAGGTCAGACATTGTCTATGGACAGAGTAATACACAGAAAATGCTGGATGAACTCAGCAGGTCAAACAGTGTCTATTGACAAAGAAACACACACAATATGCTGGATGAAATTAGCAGGTCAGTCAGTGTCTATGGACAGTGTAACACACAGAAAATGCTGGATGAATTCAGCAGGTCAGTCAGTGTATATGGGCAGAGTAACAGACACTAAGTGCTGGAGGAACTCAGCAGGACAGACAGAGTCTATGAACAGAGTAACACACACAAAATGCTGGTGGAACTCAGCAGGTCAGAGAGTGTCTATTGACAGAGTAACACACACAAAATGCTGGTGGAACTCTGCAGGACAGACAGTCTCTATTGACAGAGTAACAGACACAATATGCTGGATGAACTCAGCAGGTCAGACAGTGTCTATGGACAGAGTAATACACAGAAAATGCTGGATGAACTCAGCAGGTCAGACAGTCTCTATGGACAGAGTAACACACACAAAATGCTGGATGAATTCAGCAGGTCAGACATTGTCTATGGACAGAGTAATACACACAAAATGCTGGAGGACCTCAGCAGGTCAGACAGTGTCTTTGGACAGAGGAACACACACAAAATGCTGGATGAACTCAGCAGGTCAGACAGTGTCTATGGACAGAGTAACACACACAAAATGCTGGAGGAACTCAGCAGGTCAGACAGTGTCTATGGACAGAGTAACACACACAAAATCCTGGTGGAACTCAGCAGGTCAGACAGTGTCTATGGACAGTGTAACGCACACAAAATGCTGAAGGAACTCAGCAGATCAGACAGTGTCTATGGACAGAGTAATACACAGAAAATGCTGGATGAACTCAGCAGGTCAGACAGTGTCTATGGACAGAGTAACACACACAAAATCCTGGTGGAACTCAGCAGGTCAGACAGTGTCTATGGACAGTGTAACAGACACAAAATGCTGGACGAACTCAGCAGATCAGACAGTGTCTATGGACAGAGAAATACACAGAAAATGCTGGATGAACTCAGCAGGTCAGACAGTGTCTATGGACAGAGTAATACACAGAAAATGCTGGATGAACTCAGCAGGTCAGACAGTGTCTATTGACAGAGTAACACACACAATATGCTGGATGAACTCAGCAGGTCAGGCAGTGTCTATGGACAGAGTAACACACACAAAATGCTGGAGGAACTCAGCAGGTCAGAGAGTGTCTACGGACTGAGTAACACACACAAAATGCCGGAAGAACTCAGCATGTCAGACAGTGTATATGATCAGAGTAACACACAGGAACTGCTGGAGTAAATCAGCAGGACAGACAGAGTCTACGGACAGAGTAACACACACAAAATGCTGGAGGAACTCAGCAGGTCAGACAGTGTCTATGGACAGAGTAACGCACACAAAATGCTGGAGGAACTCAGCAGGACAGACAGAGTCTATGAACAGAGTAACACACACAAAATGCTGGTGGAACTCAGCAGGTCAGACAGTGTCTATGGACAGAGTAATACACAGAAAATGCTGGATGAACTCAGCAGGTCAGACAGTCTCTATGGACAGAGTAATACACAGAAAATGCTGGATGAACTCAGCAGGTCAAACAGTGTCTATTGACAAAGAAACACACACAATATGCTGGATGAAATCAGCAGGTCAGTTAGTGTCTATGGACAGTGTAACACACAGAAAATGCTGGATGAATTCAGCAGGTCAGTCAGTGTATATGGGCAGAGTAACAGACACTAAGTGCTGAAGGAACTCAGCAGGTCAGACAGTCTCTATGGACAGAGTAATACACAGAAAATGCTGGATGAACTCAGCAGGTCAGACATTGTCTATGGACAGAGTAATACACAGAAAATGCTGGATGAACTCAGCAGGTCAAACAGTGTCTATTGACAAAGAAACACACACAATATGCTGGATGAAATCAGCAGGTCAGTCAGTGTCTATGGACAGTGTAACACAGAAAATGCTGGATGAATTCAGCAGGTCAGTCAGTGTATATGGGCAGAGTAACAGACACTAAGTGCTGGAGGAACTCAGCAGGTCAGACAGTGTCTATGGACAGAGTAACGCACTCAAAATGCTGGAGGAACTCAGCAGGACAGACAGAGTCTATGAACAGAGTAACACACACAAAATGCTGGTGGAACTCAGCAGGTCAGAGAGAGTCTATTGACAGAGTAACACACACAAAATGCTGGTGGAACTCAGCAGGACAGACAGTCTCTATTGACAGAGTAACACACACAATATGCTGGATGAACTCATCAGATCAGAAGGTGTCTATTGACAGAGTAACACACTCAAAATGCTGGATGAACTCAGCAGGTCAGACAGTGTCTATGGACAGAGTAATACACAGAAAATGCTGGATGAACTCAGCAGGTCAGACAGTGTCTATTGACAGAGTAACACACACAATATGCTGGATGAACTCAGCAGGTCAGGCAGTGTCTATGGACAGAGTAACACACACAAAATGCTGGAGGAACTCAGCAGGTCAGAGAGTGTCTACGGACTGAGTAACACACACAAAATGCCGGAAGAACTCAGC
>NW_026779882.1:0-66000 GCF_030144855.1 Hypanus sabinus
TGATGGGACGGTATGGATGGAGATTCACTCGGTGTCTGATCCGGGATTTTGTGATGATTCCTGTGTTACTGTGGGATTTGCTCGTGCTGTGACACATACCGTTTCATCACTTGAATTGATTTCGAGCAGCCTTGAATCACGGTTTGAACATTCTTGCATCGCTCTGGGAAAGAAGCTTCAAACGTCGAGACGTAATAACACCGGTCATTATTTGTGACCCATTCCTTGGAACACGTTTGCTCTGGAAATCAGGAACAAGGAACAGTGAGACACAGAGTGAATCTCACTTCAGACTGTCCCGTCACACACACGTGGTGTGTCACACAGAGTGTATCTCATCACGCACACCTGAGGTCAGGCACAGAGTGAATGCCCCCACACTCCCCCCACACCATCCAATCGGACATTAACAAGGATCAGGAAGAGTGAAGTTCCCAGCAGTCCATCCATGACACACTCCCGTGGATAAGACACAGAGTGAACATCGTACCACACTGTCTCATCACACACTCCCTTGTTCAGAGATCAGAAATTAGTAACCTCCACCAATTCCAATAACACACAGCCTTGGTTAGGCAGAGTGTGAATCCCTCTCTCCCCGGCCACATCACACACTCCAGCAGTCAGACACGAAAGAAACTCCCTCAGCACACACGATAAATGTCAGAGGGGGAGTGATTCTCCCTCCAGAGCTTCTCAACACACCACACAGCAAAGTGTCAGACATCGAGGGAAGCTGGCTCCACTCGGTACCATCAGATACTCCCGAGTCTAAGAAAACGTGAATCCCCCTCCTTACGTCCCAACACACTCCCTGGCGAGTCACAGAGTGTAGCTCTGTCTGAACCCCCCCCATCACTCCCCCCCTGTGTTCTCACACAAAGAGTAGTTCGGCCCACCCCCACCCATAGCACACTCACGGGGTCAGACTCCCTCGAAAACTTCCAGTCACCATATCCTGTGTCATACAGAGTGAACTTCTCTCTGCACAGTCACTCACTGATTCAGACACAGACGCACTCTCTCTACGATCCCATTAGACACTCTGGGAGTCAGACACACAGTGAAGCTTCATCCACGCCGTCCCATCACGTACTGCGGATTCAGACACAGAGTGTACCTCGCTCTACACCGTCGCATGACAGAATCTAGGAGTCAGACAGACTCTCTCTCTCTCTCTCTCTCTCTCTCTCTCTCTCTCTCTCTCTCTCTCTCTCTCTCTCTCTCTCTCTCTCTCTCTCTCTCTCTCGTCCTCTCTCTCTCTCTCTCCTCTCTCTCTCTCTCTCTCTCTCTCTCGTCCTCTCTCTCTCTCTCTCTCTCTCTCTCTCTCTCTCTCGTCTCTCTCTCTCTCTCTCTCTCTCCTCTCTCTCTCTCTCTCTCTCTCTCTCTCTCTCTCTCTCTCTCTCTCTCTCGTCCCCCCTCTCTCTCTCTCTCTCTCTCTCTCTCCTCTCTCTCTCCATCTCTCTCTCTCTCTCTCTCTCTCTCTCTCTCTCTCTCTCTCTCTCTCTCTCTTCTCTCTCTCTCCTCTCTCTCTCTCTCTCTCTCTCTCTCTCTCTCACTCTCTCTCTCTCTCTCTCTCTCTCTCTCTCCTCTCTCTCTCTCTCTCCTCTCTCTCTCTCTCTCTCTCTCTCTCTCTCTCTCTCTCTCTCTCTCTCTCCTCTCTCTCTCTCTCTCTCTCTCTCTCTCTCTCTCTCTCTCTCTCTCTCCTCTCTCTCTCTCTCTCTCTCTCTCCATTGCCATTTCATACTCCGGAAATCAGACACAGAGTGAAGGTCCAATCAAACCATCCTATCACACTGTCTTATCACTCACTCCCGGGATCAGACGCAGACTGAATCCTTCTTTCAGGAACCCATCATTCACACCTCAAGTAAAAAATACCAGGAGTCTCTCTACGATATCATTACACACTCCGGAGTCAGACAGAGAGTGAACCTCCAACTGCACCGTCCCGTTCACACTCCCGGATTCAGACAGAGTGAAAACCTCTCTGCACCGTCCCATCACACATGACCGGATTCAGTCAGAGTGAAACTCTTTCTTCATGGTCCCATAACAACTTTCAAGGGTCAGACATGGGTTGAAGCTCTCTGGGCACTGTTCATCACACAATCCCGCTGTCAGACACAAGGTGAACCTGGATCTATACTGCCGCAACAGAGATTCCCGGAGTGAGATATAGAGTGAAGCGGTAATGTTACGTCTCACAATCCCGTGACTCCACCTCCACAACGTCCCATCATATTCTCCTGGATTCAGTGATAGAGTGAAACTTCCTTCTCGTAGACCTCTACACACACTCACGGTCAAACCCAGATTGAATCACGCCATATACCATCTCTACACACTCTCCGATGTTAGGCACGGAGTGACGCTTCCTGTCTCCATGCCTGTCCTGTGATGAGGAGCGGGTGAAAGAGGGGGATGATGTCTCACCTCTTCTGCTGGTCAAAAATTCACAGATTTGAGCCTTGGTTTCGTTGACGGATCTGTACTTCGTTTCCATCTCATTGAACTGGTGACGGAGATCGCTGTGCATTCGTTTAAGATCGGACAGATTAGAGTTGAGCGCAGAAAGCTTGGATTGAAGGGTTGAGTTTAACTCATTGTAGTTTCCGTGACAGGTTTCCTTAGAGTGACGAATCTGTGACTCTGAGAGAGATGGTGAAGGATGTTTAGCGTTTACAGTGACACGTGAGTCAGCGCCAAGCTACCGAACGGGTCCCAGAGAGTGTTGTGTCAGTGTCACGGTGAAGGGTGTCACAGTGAAGGATGTGCTTGTGGCACAGTGAGAGGCGTCGGCGTCACCATGAGCGACGTGTCGTTGTCACGCTGAGGGCATTCAATATCCATCTGAAGTTTTTATTGTTGTTACCAGTAAGGGCTGCGTCTGTATCGTGCGGGACATGTCCGAATAGGGACTTGTCAGTGTTCAATCTAATAGGAGTTTCTGTGCCCCGGCGTGAGTTGTGCCGGGTCACAACGAACTGGATCACGATGTCAAAACGAGGAACATTCAGTGTGAGGGGCCCTGGGGTGTTACCGAGGGTGGAGTATGTGTGTAATGGTGTGCTGTTCTCGCAGAGCGGGTTATGTCTGTGTCACGGTGAGATATGTCATGGCCACGGTGTGTGTGAGAGTGTCACGCTGAGGGATGTGTTGGTGTCATGGAGAGGACTTCGGTGGCATTGTGAACGTCTGTTTCACGTTAAGTGGTTTCCATGGGTCAGGGTGAGGTGTGGGTACCTGCCTCAATGAGCGGTACATCGGTGTTATGTTGAGGGGTGATACTGTCTCGGTAAGGGCTGTTACAGTGAGCAGTGTCGGCGTCACATCAGGGACGTGTCGGGGTCGCGCTGAGGGTATATCAATGTCACGGTGAAGGTTTTTTTTTGTTTTTACCATGAGGATTTGCGTCACTACCGTGCGGGGCATGTTCAGGTTGCTGTGACGGAGGTGTCGGTGTCACTCTAATAGGAGTTCCTGTGCCCCACCGAGAGGTGTAACGGGTCACAATGAAGTGTATCTCGATATCAAGACGAGGGAAATGTCAGGGTGAGGGGTCCTGTCGTGTCACTGTTCGTGGAGTATCTGTGTCATGTCGTGGGGTGTGCTAAGAAGGGTATGTCTGTGTCACGGCGAGAGACAATCATCACCAAAGTTTTAGTGAGGGTATGACGCTGAGGTGTGTGTCGGTGTCACGGAGAGTACTATGTCGATGTCATTGTGAATTTAGGTGTCCGTATCACGGTGACGGATTTGCCTGTGTCAGGGTGAGGTGTGGGTAATTGCCTCAGCGAGCGGTGCATCGGTGTTATGTTGAGGGACGATACTGTCTCGGTAAGTGGTGTTACCGTGACTTCTGAGTCTTTGTCACGATGCGTTGCGGGGCGGATCACGTTGAGGAGTTTGAAGTTGTCACGGCGTACGGTACCACCGTGTCACGGTGAACCGCGTGTCGGTGTCACTGTGAAGTGTGTTTATGTGTCCATTTGAGGAGTTTATCAGTGACACGGTCAGGGGAATGTCGATGTTACAGTGAGGGGTACGTTGTGGTCAGTGTGACAGCCACGTGTGTGTCACGGCGATGGTCGTGTCAGTGTCGCGGTTAGGAGTGCATCTGTGTCTCGTTCAAGGTCGTGACCGCGGCAGTGTTGTTCATGGTAGAATGACTGGCGTGTCAGTGTCAGGACGAGTCTTGATTGTGTTACGGTAAAGGCCGTGTCTTCATCACGGTTAGGGTGGTGACCGTATCATGGTGATGGGTTTTAGTCGGTGTTACGGTGAGGGGCGTGTCGGTGCCCCTGTGGTCTTTTACAATAACTGTTTATTCCACTCTCTTTACTTACGGTCTGTCTCCACCCGGAGCCCGTTCCACTCACCGTGGATCGAGAGACCGGCCACAATAATGGCGAGGGCGGACATAACAAGGCAGAGTAGGCAGATCAGACGGTACGGTCTCCTTCCGATGTTCCCTTTCGGCTCCTTTTCATGAGCAGCTGTGGAGAGACCACGCCACCATAACACCGTAAGACACAGTGTTAGGCAATTCGGGCCATCGACTCTGTTCCGTCATTCACTCATGGGCTGACCCAATTCCTCCAGTAATCCCCGCTCCCCTGCCATCACCCCATACCCTTTGATTCCCTGGCTAATCAATAACCTGTCTATCTCTGCCTTAAATGCTCCCAATGACTTCTCCCCCACAGCCGCTCGTGGAAACAATTTCCACAGATTTCCCACCGTCTGACTAAAGTGATTTCTGCGCATCTCCGTTCCAAATAGACATCCTTTAATCCTGAGTTTCTGTCCTCTTGTCCTAGATTCCCCTATCACGGGAAGTAACTTTGCCATATCTATTCTGTTCAGGCTTTTGGCATTCGGAATGTTTTCACGAGCTCCCTCCCCCCGCCCCCATTCTCCTGAGACATTGAGCAGCCTTTGTACACCACGATTCCTGTACCTTGTCATCCTTCCCCTGTCTCTTTGGAACGTACCACTGCAGAATGCCACGTAAAGATCCCCTGAACATTTGCCACATTCCTGCCGTACATTTCCTTTGGAGCAACTATTACCAAATAATGCTTCCAGATTCCCGACAGACATCTTCATATTTTCCCTTACTCCAAGTAAAGATTGTCTAACGTGTCCGTCCCTCTCCGTCACCAATGCTGTGGCAAAGGAGATAGAATTGTGGTCACTTCCTCCAAAATGCTCTCCCACTGAGAGACCAGACACCTGACCGGGTTCATTTCCCAATACCAGACCAAGTACAGACTCTGCTCTGCTAGGCATATCTACATATTATGTCAGGAAACCTTCTTGACACACGGCACCAAGTCCACCCCATCTAAAACTCTTGCTCTATGGAGTTACTAATCAACATTTGGGAAATAAAAATCTCCCACCACGACGTTGTTATGACATTGTTACACCTTTCCAGGATCAGACTCCCTATCTGCTCTTCTATGTCCCTGCTACTATTGGGTGGTCTATTAAAAACACCTAGTAGCCTGACCCCTTACTGTTTCTAACTCCCACGCACAGAGATTCGACAGACAATCCGTCCATGTCTTCCTCATTTTCTGCAACCGTGATACTATCACTGATAAACAGTGCCGCGTCCCCCTCTTTTCCCTCCCCACTGTCCGTTCTGGTTTGTTCATATTGGTAGATATAATGTACGCTAAATTTTAACAAATCCATTAACAAGATTCCAGATGGCCGATTGCTCTATAAGATGAATGAGCGGGAGTTAGGGATAGGCAGAGAATGAATGGAGCGCTGAGATGGGAGGGCAGAAGGGAAGATAGTGAGAGTAGAAGAGACAATGGCGAGGGAGATTCTGGATGGCGTGAGACCCAGGGAAAGTTGTCGGGTTAATTTGACGAGGGATGACAGATCAGGCACTCGTAGTAGATGCAGCGTACAGAGACTTGACCAAGACTATTAAGGGCTCAGATGGTAGACCGGTCTGCAGGATGATGTGCAAACAAAGGCGATCTCTTTGAATGCAGAGTACTGATCCGGGTTGGATGGCTGATGTAACATACACAACATTTAACGAGATCCCAGAAGGAACATCCATCTGGAAGAATTGGCTTGGCGGTAGAAGAAAAGGTTTAGGGTGGAAGTACGTTTCTCAGACAGGCAGTCCGGCACCAGCGGTGGTCGTCGGCGAGTGGGTGGTGGGACCTGTCATCATTGTCAAACATCGACCTTTTATAGCAGATTATATAGGACACGGGTGGTAAGCTTGTAGACATTGGTGGCGTGTTCAACAGTGGAGGCAGTTATCTCTTATTGTGGGATCTCGATTAGCAAAGGAAGAGGGCCAAGCAGTAGAAAATGTAATTTACTTCGCATATATGTGGACTATCATATTTCAGTAAGGGAAATCAGGGTATAACTCAGTTTTCGGGAGGAACCCTGGGGTTTGTTGTAAAGCAGTGTGTTGCGACCCAGGTACATGGTTCCGAAAAGTGAGGTCAGAGGCAGGCGGGACGGCGAGTACAGGGTTATGGTGGTCACGTTGTTGTTGTAGAAGACGTCCCTAAGGCCACACATCGCGTTCTGGTCTCCCTGCTGCAGGAAAGATGCCACTGAGCTGGAAAGAGCACAGAGGGAGATTTACGAGGATGTTCCGGAACTCGAGGGACTGAGTTACGAATATTTGTCAGGCTTTGGAGTGCAGGGTCGACCTTATAGAGGTCTATAAAACCAAGTGGGCACAGACAGGGTGAATGCGCACTGTAATTTTTTTTCTGAGCTTGGAGAACCGAGGACGTAAGTGGACATGTCAGAGATTAGCAGAAAGAGATTTAATCTGGGCCACAAGTGACAACGCGCTGTCACAGGAAGTGGCCAGTACAGATGCAATATAACTTGTACACGTGCGGGTATAACATGTGACACCATCAGAGTGACGTCAGTAATGTGAACTCTGACCTGCTTGTGCAGTCACCGGCAGATTGGCGGGTCCCGAGGCGGTGTGAGGATCTCCACAATCATCGATATGAAGTTTGTCTTTCGGAAGTTTCAGCACTGAGTAGATGGATGGTTGACCGTCATGGAAAGAAAGACAATGTGAGACAGTGAATTAGAAGGAGGAGAGACCTGTAGAGAGTGTGGGTTTGAGGACAGAGAGAGAGAGTAGAGAAACGGGTAGTGAACGTAGGGAGAGAGAGGTTTAAGTGAGGGAGACAGAAAGGGCCAAGAGGGAGAATAGGCTGCGAGGTGATGAGTGAAGTGCAGGTGAGAGGGATGAGTGAGATAGCGAAAGAGTGTGGGAGGGAGGGTGAGAATGATGGGAGGGTAAAAGTAGGAGACAGAGCAAGATATTTGAGTTAAAGCAAGTGGCGGTGAACGTGGAGATAGACTGAGATTGGATGGAGCGGAAGTGGACGGGCGAAGTGAGCGGTGTGAGGGAAAGTGTGCGCCAGTACAGCGAGAGAGGTAGAGAGGGAGAGTGTGATAGACAGATCAGAGAGTGTGGGGAAGGAAAGAGTTGGGAAAGGGAAGTAGATAGAGGGGAAATGGCAATAGAGAATGCAAGAGACGTAGAAGAGGAGACCTGGAAAAGACAGAGAGAAGGGTTGGGAAAGGGGAGAATGTGTGAGAGGGAGGGTGAGGGAAAGAAAGTAGTGAGCCAGAGAAGAAGAAAGGGGATGATTACCGTGTACGAGATGGGGGAGAAAGGGGGAGTCAGGATAGAGAGAGAGTGATGAGAGGCTGGGGTTAGAAAGGGGAGAGTCCTGCACACATTTTATAAAGTTCACTTTCCTCACTGCTTCTTGCCAGTCTCTTCCCTCCTCGCCACTCCCTCCAGTGTGTTTCTGCTCACCGACCATGCCACAGCACTCACTGCTCACGCACCACCCCACTCACCACACAGCTCTACCTCCTCGTTGCCCCCAGTTTAACCCCCTCTCACGGTACTCCCACCGCACAAAAATCTCATGGCATTCTCTGCACAGAACCCACCCAGAGAAACTCCTCACCCCGTTCCTCAGCTCTCCCTCTGTACGGCCTGGCCGTTGCTCCGCCTCCACAGTCACTCCAACTCTGCCCTAGGTACCTCTCGATGAAGACAGTGAATCCGGTTTTACGACCTGCACATTCATGTAAGCCCCGCTGTCGTCCATCCTGTCCTCCTCCCCCAGGTTGTTTCTGCTCAACGACCATGCCACATCATTGACTGCTCACGCACCATCCCCCTCACCACACAGCTCTCCCTCCTCGTTGCCCCCAGTTTAACCCCCTCTCACGGTACTCCCACCGCACAAAAATTGTCATGGCATTCGCTGCACCGAACCCACACAGAGAAACCTCACACCGTTCCTCAGCCCTCCCTTTGTTGCTCTGTCCGTCTATCCGGCTCTGCCCTACTCACCTCTCGACGGAGACAGTGAATCCGGTTTTACGATCTGCATTATCATGTAAGTCTCGCTGTCGTCCATCCTGTCGAGCAGCTTCTGCCTCTCTGGCCTCAGAAAGGGGAAGTAAAAGATGTCATAGGAAGCCAATGTTCACAAGGGGATCAGACCGACTCAGACCAACAGTAGATGAGCGGCTGATAAAGAGAGGAGCCGAGAGCAGCGGGAGGACGTGCTGTGGAAGAGTGAAACAGTGTGAAGCAGGGTTGACTGGATCGATGAGAGAGGCGGGAGGAAGAGTCGTGTGACTGGGGATAGACAGAGGCAATTGCCTGTGAGGGGTAGGTGAAGGTTTGGTGGAAAGTGAAGCTTGGGTGACAGGGGTCAGAAAGGAGATTGGAATCACAGAAGGGGAGTGCAAGAAGTGTGATAGAATGCGCGGGAGGGGATGTGCTGTGGCGGCTGTGTGTGTCTGTCTGTGTGTGTGTGTGAGAGAGAGAGAGAGAGAGAGAGAGAGAGAGAGAGAGAGAGAGAGAGAGAGAGAGAGAGAGAGAGAGACAGAGGAAGAGAGAGAGAGAGTGGAAGAGAGACAGCGAGACAAACTGACAGACAGAGAGAGAGAGAGAGCGCCTCGGCTCTGCCAAACAAATACTCTCGGAGTCAGACACAAAGTGAATCTCGCTCCATACTCTCATCACACACACCCGTGATCAGACACAGAGCGAGTCTCCGTCTTCACTCCATATCTCCCTCTCACCAATCACCAGCACTTCACCGTTCCTGTAGTCTCCAACAGAGTGTCTGTCTCTGAAATAAAAGTGTGTGTGCGGGCCCAGAGATAGAACTGATAACTGTGTCTGATCCCGTGAGTGTGTGATGCGACGGAGAGGAGAGAGATTCTCTCTATGACGGACACTTTTAGTGCGGAAAGTGTGGAGGGAGCTTCGCATTGCGTCTGATCCCCGAATTATGAAATGGGAGCTTCAGTCTGGTGTGAATGTATCTTCTGTGTGGCTCACACATACCTCTTCCTCTTTTGAACTTATTTCAAGACGCTTTGAAACTGAGTCAGTATAATGCTGCTTCGGCCCATCGTCTATTCTGGAAAATAGGAAGAATGAGCAGTGAATCTCTGCACAGCGGCCATTCCATTCGTCGGTAGTCAGACGGAGAAAGGGGAATCTTTCACATCTGCCCATCACACATTCACGGCGTCGGTTGTAACGTGAATCTCTCTTCGAAGCGTAGGATTACACAGACACGCCGGGTTAGAGACAGAGTGAAGCTCCCCCTGCACTGTCCCACAGAAGAATGCTGTTGTCAAACATTCAGAGATGAACCCAAAACAAAATATACTCGGGGGAGCAGAAACAGAGTGGAGCTGCCTAAACTCAGTGCTAGCTCATAGAAACAGCCTTAGAAAACGAGTAAACGTGCCTCTACACTGTCGAATGTCACACTCCCGGGGTCAGACTCGGAGTGAAATTCCCTCCACACCGTCCCGTCGCAAACACCCGGTATTCGAATCCGAGATACCCTCCTCCACACTGTCCCATCAAACAATACCGGGTTAAGACACAGAGTGAATCTCCCTCCAAACCGTCCCATCACACTCTCCTGGGGTCAGACACAGATTGAATTTCCCTCCACATCGTCCCATCACCAGACTCCCGGGGTAAGACACAGTGTGAAGCTACCTGCACACCGTCCCATCACACAATCCCGGGGTCAGACACAGATTTAATCTGCCGACTCACTGTCCGATAACACAGTAACAGATTCAGAAACAGACCGAACATCCCTCCACACTCCCACTCTGCCCCTCACCAATCAACAGCAGTACAGCATTCCTGGAATTTCCGACATTGTGTCGTCTCAGAGATGATAAGTGTGTGTGAGACTAGAGGTGAAACAGAGTAGGGAGGGGAGTGGAAAGACGGCTGTGGACAGGTGGTGGATTTTCAGTCAGTGGGAGGAAATGGTGTGAAACCACACGACTGGCCTGTACAGAGAGTGAAGAGGAGAAGCCGAGAACCGAGAGATCGATATCCGGTGGATGCGAGCAGATGGAACAGAAACGTTGTGCAAGGTGCTTGACCATGTGCCTTACCCCGAGAAAGTGTGATAGGCAGGAGTGGAGGGAGCTTCACTTTGTGTTTGTCCCCGGGTGTGCGTGATTTGACGGTGTGCAGCGAGCTTCGCCATGTGTTTGAACCAGGGAGTGTGTGAAGGGACGGTGTGTTCGGTGGTACCCCATGTGTATAAATCGGGAGTGTGTGCCGGGACGGTGTGAAAGGAGCTTCACCATTTGTTTGTATCGGGGGGTATGTGGCGAGAGTGTGGAACGAGATATACTCTGTGTCTGACACGGGAGTGTGTGATAGGACAGTGTGGAGGAAGCTTCACCATGTGTTTGACCCCGGGGGGGGGGGGGGGGTGACGGGACGGTGTGGAGTGAGTCTGACCACGGGTGGGTGTGATGGGACGGTGAGGTTTTCCCGCACAGACGTATAGCTCACTGGTCTATAATTATCCGGACAATCTCTGCTTACCTATTTGAAGAGGTGTGTCACAATTCGCCTCCCTATAATCCTATGGTGTCATTCCTGTGGAGGACATAAACGAGGACATAAAGATCGTAGCCAGAGGCTCAGCTATCTCTTCCCTCGCCTTGTGGAGCAGCTCCTGCCCCTCAATATCATCATGCTACTGAACATAATCTGACTCATATTGTCCTCAACCGAATAACCTTCCCTCTCATTGGTGAATACAGAAGATGTATTCAATGAGGACCTCGCTCAATAGCAAATCCTCCAGGCACATTCTACCTTCACTCTTGTCATCCTTTCGTTCTTCACATGATTGAAGAATGTCTTGCGATTTTCCTTTACCCGACTCTCCACGACCTTCTCATGCCCCCTTCTTGCTCTCCTCAGCCCCTTCTTAAGCTTCTTTCCTGTTGTCCAATATTCCACCACAGACCCATCTGATCCATGCTTTCTAAACCTCATGTATGCTGTCTACTTCCCCCGGACTAGATTGTCCACCTCACTGGTCACCCATGGAGGCTTCATCCTACCGTTCTTTATCTTACCCACAGGGAAGGTTTTACGCTAACCTCCTGCAAGAGAGATGTAAACATCGAACACATTTAAATAGTACATTTCCCTGCAGAAACTTCATCCTAATTCACACCCACAAGTTCTAACTCATAGCCTCACAATCTGCCGTCCCACAATTTAAAAATGCTATCCTTTTCCTTGAGGGAAATGGAGGGAATTAAACACTATATCAGACCACGGGAGTGTGTGATGCAACGGTGTGGAGGGAGATTCACTCTGTGACTGACAGCAGGAAAGTGTGATGGGACGGTGTGGATGGAGATTCACTCTGCTTCTGACCGCGGGAGAGTGTGATGTGACGGTGTGGAGGGAAATTCAATCTGCGTCTGACCCCAGGAGAGTGTGATGGCACGGTGTGGATAAAGATTCACTCTGTGTCTAAACCCGGGACTGTGTAATGGGACGGTGTGGAGGGAGATTCACTCTGTGTCTGACCCCGGGAGTGTGTGATGGGACGATGTGGAGGGAGCTTCACTCTGTGTCTGACACAGGGAATGTGTGATAGGACGTTGTGGGGGAAGCTTCAGCATGTATCTCACACCGGAATAGTGTGATTGGACGGTGTAGAAGATCATTTCATTCAGTGCCTCACCCCGGGAGTGTGTGATTGGAGGGTGTGGAGGCAGATTCTCTCTTGTCTGAACCCGGGAGTGTGTGATAGGAGGTTGTGGAGGGAGCTGCACGCTGTGTCTGACCCCTGAATTATGAATTAAGGTGGAGGGAGCTTCAGTCCGGTGTGTATGTATCTTCTCTGTGGCTTAGACAGACCTCTTCGTCTTTTGAACTTACTTCAGGGCGCTTTGAAACAGAATTAGAGCAATGCTGCTTCGCCCCATCGTCTGCTCTGGAAAATGGTCGAATAAACAGTGTATCTCTCCGCACAGCGTCCATTACATCCGCCGGTAGTCAGACAGAAAATAGGGAATCATTCCCATCGGCCCATCACATATTCACGACTTCGGTAGTAAAGTGAAGATCTCTCCGAACTGTCCGATATCATAGACTCTCCGGATGAGAGAAACAGTGAAGCTCCCTCTGCAATGCCCGATCAAATAATCCTGTTGACAGATATACAGAGAAGTTTCAATAACGCTTTTTCCAAAGCACATTCCCGGCATCAGACACAGAGTCAAGATCCGAAAACACAATATCAGCTCAAAAAACTGCGCTAGAAAACAAGCGAATTTGCTTCAACACCATCCCATCTCACACCATCTGTGTTAAACTCAGAGCGAAATTCCTTTCATACAGTCGCATCTCTGACTCCCGGGGTCAGACACAGAGTGAGTCTCCTTCCGTTCCGTCCCATTACACAGGCCAGCGGTAAGCCAGAGCGCGAAGCTCCCGTCCACACCGTCCCATCACACACTCCCGGAGTAAGACTCAGAGTGAATCTGCCGCCGCACAATCCAATAACACAATAACGGATTCAGAAACTGAGCGAATCTCCCTCCACACTCCCACTCTGTCTTTTCAGCATTTACCGGCACCACAGCGTTCCTGTAGTCTCCGACATTGTGTCTGCCTCAGAGATGATAAGTTTGTGTGAGAGCAGAGGTAGAACAGAGGAGGGAGGGGTGGAGGAGAGAGGGCTCTGGACAGCTGGTGAGTTTGCAGTCACTGGGAGAAAGTGTAGTGAAACCACACGACCGGCCTTTGCAACAGAGACGCAGAAAAGCTGTGAACCGAGAGATCGATATCCGGTGGAAGTGAGCAGATGTTCCGCAACGTTGTGCAATGTGCTTGACCATGTGTCTGACCCCGAGAATGTGTGATAAGCAGGTGTGCAGGGAGCTTCACCATGTGTTTGACCCCGGGAGTGTGTGATGGGACAGTGTAGAGCAAAGAACAGAAAACCGTACATCACGGTAAAGGCACTTCGGCCCACAATGTTCTGCCTACCCTTATACACTGCCTCCAATATAACCAACCTGCGTAAATTCCTCCATATACCTGTCTAGTGGTCTCTTAGATTTCACTAGTGTATCTGCCCCCACCACTGACTGAGGCAGGGCATTCCTCGCATCAGCAACTCACTGAGTAAAAAACCTTCGGCTGATATATCCGATCTCTAAGAATATTTTCCAACAGTTTTTCCACCTCAGTCGTCTGGCTCACTGATCTATAATTATCCGGACTATCTCTGCTTACCTATTTGAAGAAGGGTGCACAATTCGCCTCCCTCTAATCGTCCGGTACCATTCCTGTGGACAACGAGGACATAATGATCCTATCCAGATGCTCAGCAGTCGCTTACCTCGCCTCGTGGAGCAGCCTGGGGTAGATTCCGTCAGACCCGGGGACATACCGTAAAAATGCATTTTAACAACACCAGCACCTTCTGTCCCTCAACATTAACATGCTCCAATATCAATATGCTGACTCATATTGTCCTCACCGTGATCAACTTCCCTCACATTTGGTGAATACCGAAGGGAAGTATTCAATGAGAACCTCGCTCTTTTGCTCAGCCTCCAGGCTCATTTTCCCACCTTTCTCTCTAATCGGTCCTACCCTCACACCTGACGTCTTTTTGTTCTTCACATAACTGAGGAATGTCCTGGGGTTTTCCTTCACCCTACTCTCCAAACCTTCTCAAACCCCCTTCCAGCTCTCCTCAGCCCCTTCTTGAGCGCGTTTCTTGTTATCCAATATTCCTCAATAAGCCCATCTGATCCATGTGTTCACAACTTCATGTAAGCTCACTTCGTCCACCTGACGAGATTGTCCACCTCACTACACAACCATGGAGGCTTCATCCTACCATTTTTTATCTTACTCACAGGGACTGATTTACGCCAACATCGTGCAAGAGATACCTGAACAACGAACACATTTCCATATTATACTTCCCTGCAGAAATTACATTCCAATTCACTCCCGCAAGTACTAACCTCATCGCCTCATAATCTGCCATCCCACAATTTAAAAATGCTATCCTGTTCCATGAGGGAAATGGAGGGAGTCAAACACTGACCACGACAGGGTATGATGCAAAAGTGTGGAGGGAGATTCACTCAGCGTCTGACAGCAGGAGAGTGTGAAGGATGGCGTGGGGGGATCTTCGCAGGGACACTGACCCCGTGTGTGTGTGATGGGTCGGTGTTGATGAACATTTCATTCACCGTCTCACTCCGGGAGTGTTTAATGGGACAGTGTGGAGGGAGATTGATAATGAGTATATCCGGGAGTGTGTGATGGGACGGTGTGGAGGGAGATTCACTCTGTGTCTGACCCCGGGAGTGTGTGATGGGATGGTGTGGAGGGAATTCACTCTGTGTCTGACACCGGGAGTGTGTGATGGAACGGTGTGGAGGGAGATTCACACTGTGTCTAACCCCATCAAATAGTCCTGTTGGTACACATTCAGAAAAGTCCCAACATATTCTCCCAAAACACTTTCCCGGGATCAGACACAGTGTCAAGATTTCAGAACACAGTCCCAGCGCATACTAATTCGGCTAGACACTCCCTCTCTCTCTCTCTCATCTCTCTCTCTCTCCCTGTCTCTCTCATTCTGTCTCTCTCATCCAGGCACAGACACACCCGCGACAGCACATCTCCTCCCGCACCACACCCCTTTATCACTACCCTCACCCCCATTTCCGAAGCCTCCATTTCGTTCCATCTTCCATCTTCCCCTCTTACTTACTGTGGAGGATGTAACTTAGCCCCACTGTCCAGTCAGCGGTGCCTCTCACGGAACCGGTACAGACGGCCCGGTCGCATTTCAGTCCGTTGAACTTGAGAGAGAGGGAAGAGAGAAGATGGGGTAGAGAGGGTGGGGAGACAGAAAGAGAAGGCTTCGTGAGGAGGGCAGTGAGATAGAAAGGCAGAAGAAAGAGAGGGAGTAGCGGTAAAAGAACAGAATCGGGTGTTAGTGAGGGGTGAGTGTGGAGAAAATGATAGACAGCAGGTGATGGAGAGTTTTTGAGAAAGCTTTTGAACTCCGTCTGCTGGGCCGACACCACTGCTATTTTTATTTTTATTTTTTCCTGTCTGTATGCCGACCCAGTCAGTGTAACCGCAAGTTTTCAATACTTCTCTTAAATACTGACAACCCACAGCTTATGTTCCAATGGGTGAAGAGAGTCGAATCTCAGACACCGCGGAGAGTGTGTTAGTTTCCTGGAAACTTCAATATCTAAATATATGCATTCTTTGATAAGTTCTACATGGTCTGAAAAGGTCAATCTGTTGTTCGTTTCTGTAGCTCGGTTACTTCTTTGGGTGTTTCTGGTTTGTCCCGAGGCCTTGGTTTCTAGAGCACAGAGGGCCTGAATAAACAGGAAGTTGTGGTCGGCGATGGGGTGCTGTTTGAAAACCTATCTGACAGTAAATGCAAAATATCCGCCCGAGAGAGGGAATAGAAGAAAAAAAAGAGAGAGCTCGAGAGAGAAACCAAATTGATTCCCTCCAACAATCCACCCTCTCTGTTTCTACCCCACTCTCTACATTATCTTTCACTTCTCGCTCTCCACTTCTTTCAGTGATACCCCTTTCTGACCACTTTCTCACGATTCGCTCTCCGGCAAACTCTAACTTTGCATTACACACCCTCCCTCTTTCTCCCCCAAACTTACTACTACACCCACCCCGCCACTTTCATCTCTCCAGACCACCCTCCTCAAAGACTCAATCTCCCTCTCCCCCAGCACTCCCTCCCCTTGATCTCGTGTTCTTTCTTTATCAGCAGCCCATCCGGTGTTTATCTGAGTCGGTCTGATCCGTTTTTCAACACAGGCTTCCTCTGACAACGGTTACTTCCCATCGCTGAGCTCAGAGACGCAGAGAAACCTCCACAGGATGGACGACAGCGAGACTTACATGAAAATGCAGATCGTAAAACCCATCTCACCGTCTCCATCGAGTGGTAAGTGGGGCAGAGACAGAGGGAGAAAGTTTCAATCTCTTTCTAACTCGGGGAGTGTGGGATGCGGTGTTGTGGAGGGAGATTTACTCTGTGTCTGAACCCGGTAGCGTGTGATGGGACAGTGTGGAGGGAGATTCACTCTGTGTCTGACCCCGGGAGTGTATGATCGGACGGTGTGGAGGGAGATTCACTCTGTGTGTGACCCCGGGAGTGTCTGATGGGACGGTGTGGAGGGAGATTCACAATGTGTCTGATCCCGGGAGTGAGTGATAGGACGGTCTGGAGGAAGCCTCACTCTGTGTCTGACCCCCGGGAGTGTGTGATGGGATGGTGTGGAGGAAGTCATACTCTGTGTCTGACCCAGGGTGTGTGTGATGGGACGGTGTGGAGGGAGATTCATACTGTGTCTGATCCTGGGAGTGTGTGATGGGACGGTGTGGAGGAAGCCTCACTCTGTGTCTGACCCCGGGAGTGTGTGATGGGACGGTGTGGAGGGAGATTCACTCTGTGCCTGTCCCCGGGAGTGTGTTATAGGACGGTGTGGAGGGAGATTCCCTCTGTGCCTGGCCCCGGGTGTGTGCGATGGGACGGTGTGGAGCAAGCCTCATACGGTGTCTGCCCACGGGAGTGTGTTATGGGACCGGGTGGAGGGAGATTCCCTCTGTGCCTGGCCCCGGGTGTGTGCGATGGGACGGTGTGGAGCAAGTCTCATACGGTGTCTGCCCACGGGAGTGTGTTACGGGACCGGGTGGAGGGAGATTTCGTCTGCGACTGACCCCCAGGAGTGTGTGATGGGACGGTGTGGAGGGAGATTCACTCTGTGCCTGTTCCCGGGAGTGTGTTATAGGACGGTGTGGAGGGAGATTCCCTCTGTGCCTGGCCCCGGGTGTGTGCGATGGGACGGTGTGGAGCAAGATTCACTCTAGGTCTGACCCCGGTAGTGTGTGATCGGATGGTGTGGAGGGAGATTCACGCCGTGTCGGACCCCGGGAGTGTGTGATGGGACGGTGTTGAGTGAGATTCCCTCTGTTTCTGACCCCTGGAGTGTGTGGTGGGACGGTATGGAGTGAGATTCCCTCTGTGCCTGTCCCAGGGTGTGTGTGGTGGGACGGTGTGGAGGAAGCCTCACTCTGTCTGTCCCCGGGAGTGTGTAATGGGACGGTTTGGAGGGAGATTCCGTCTATTCCTGACACCGGGAGTATGTGATGTTATGGTGTGGACGGAGATTCACTCTGTGTCTCACACGGGGAGTTGGTTATCGGACGGTTTGGAGGGAGATTCATCCTGTGCGTGAACCCGTGACTGTGTGATCGGACAGTGTGGAAGAAGCCTCACTCTGTGTCTGACCCCGGGAGTGTGTGATCGGACGGAGTGGAACGAGATTCTCTCTGTATCTGACCCCGGGAGTGTGTGATGGGACGGTGTGGAGGGAGATTCACTCTGTTTCTGACCCCGGGAGTGGGTGATGGGACGGTGTGGAGGGAGATTCCCTCTGTGCCTGACACCGGGAATGTGTGATGGGGCGGTGTGGAGGAATTTTCGCTCTGTATTTGACCCCGGGATTGTGTGATGCGACGGTTTGGAGGGAGATTCCCTCTGTGTCTGACCACGGGTGTGTGTGATGCGACGGTATGGAGGGAGATTCACTCTGTGTCTGACGCCGGTAGTGTGTGATGGGATGGTGTGGAGGGAGATTCACTCCTTGTCTGCGCCCGGGAGTGTGTGATGGGTCGGTGTGGAGGCAGTTTCTCTCTGTATTTGAGCCGGGAGTGTGTGATGCGACGGTGTGGAAGGCGATTCACTCTGTGTCTCACCCAGGAAGTGTGTGATCGGACGGTGTGGAGGGATATTCATCCTGTGCGTGAACCCGGGAGTGTGTGATCGGACGGTGTGGAGGAAGAATCACTCTGAGTCTGACCCCGGGAGTGTGTGATGGGATGGTGTGGAGGGAGATTCACTCTGTTTCTGACCCCGGGAGTGCGTGATCGCACGGTGTGTAGGGAGATTCACTCTGTGTCTGGCCCCGGGAGTGTGTGATTGGACGGTATGGAGGGAGATTCACTCTGTGTCTGACCCCGGGAGTGTGTGATGCGACGGTGTGGACGGTGGTTGTAGACGTGTAGTTCTAATTTTGGGCACCGACCGGAAGCATTCCTAGACTGTCTGAAATCTAACAAGTGTTTCTTGAAATATCTCACTGTGTAAATTTGGCTTTTGGCTATTGCCCAAAATTCATAGTGTAAATTGGGCCAGTATAAATAACATAGAACATCGAATAAACAGTACAGGTCCTGAAACACTGTTTTCCATATAACCACCCCCCACATTAAATTCCTGTCTAGTAGTCTCCTAAATTTCACTAGTGTATCTGACTCCACCATTGACTCAGGCAGTGCATTCCACGCACCAACCACGCTCTGCGTAAAATATCCTTCCTCCAATATCCCCCTTCAACATCGCTGCCATTACCGTAAAGCCATGTCCTCATGTACTGAGCAGTTGTGCCCTGGGGTAGAGGTGCTGGCTGTCCACTCTATCTATTCCTTTTATATCTTGTATAGCTCTAAAATGTCTCCTCTCATCCTCCTTCTCTCTAAAGAGTAAAGCCCTAGCTCCTTTACTCTCTGATCATAATGCATACTCTTTAAACCAGGCAGCATCCTTGTAAATCTCCTCTCTTCCATCTCCAATGTTTCCACTTCCTTCCTATAGTGAAGCGACCAGAACTGGACACAGTACTCCACGTGTGGCCTAACCATAGATTTAAAGAGCTCCAAAATTACCTCGCGAACCTTAAATTATATCCCTCGGCTTATGAAAACTACCGACCCATAAACTTTCTTAAGTACCCTATCTAACTGTCTCGGATCTGTGGATATGTACCCCCAGATCCCTCTGCTCTTCCACACTAACAGGTATCCTGCCATTTACTTTGTACTCTGCCTTGGAATTTGTACTTCCAAAGTTTACCACTTCACTCTTCTCCAGGTTGAACTCCATCTGCCACCTCTCAGCCCCCTTCTGCATCCTATCAATGTCTCTGTGCAATCTTCAACGATCCTCCACACTATCCACAGCACCACAAACTTTTGCGACGTTTGCAAACTTGCCAACCCACCCTTCTATCGCCACATCCAGGAGGTTAATAAAAATCACGAAAAGTAGGGATCCCTAACCAACATGCTCCGGAACATCAACCTCACTCATATTTTCCTCACCGTCATCAAGTTATCTCTCATTGGTAAATACCTATGAGAAGTACTTATTGAGGATCTCGCTGACTTCCACAACCTCCAGGTACGCCTTAGTACTTTCTCTAATCGGTCCTACTTTCACTCCTATGTTACTTTTGCTCTTTACATAATTGAAGGATTCATTGGTATTTTTCCTTTAAACTTCTCGGCAAGGCTTTCTCATAGCCACTTCTTACTCTCCTCAGCCCCTTCTTAAGCTGTTTGCTTGTTACCCTATATTCCTCAATAGCCCAATATGATCCTTGCTTCCTAAACCTCATTATACTGCCTTGCTCTACCTGACTGGACTTTCCACCTCACTTGTCACCCATGGTTCCTTCAACTTATCATTCATTATCTTCCTCACCGGGACAAATTTATCGCTAATATCCTGATTCCTAAACAACGACCACGTGTCAATTGTATATTTCCCTGCAATAACATCACCCTCGTTCACACCTCCAAGTTCTAGCCTCATAATTTGCCCTTCTCCAATTAAAAAATTGTCTGTTCTCTCTGATTCTAACCTTTTCCATGATAATGCTAAATCCAGAGAGAGGTGGTCACTGTCTCCCAGATGCTCACCCACTGAGAGATTTGTGGTCTGACCTGGTCCGTTACCTAATACTAAATCTCGTATGGCATTCCCGCTTTTCGGCCTGGGAAGATACTGTGACAGGAATTCGTCCTGGACACACTATAGATACATTTCCCGTCCAAACCAACGGACGGTTAAGGGGTTAACCCATCTGCAACAGTAGACGTTCTCATCGGGGAACCACAGTCAGTGTACACCAGTAATAACATCACCAATTTTGAAGTAGCAGAGAGGCTACAGAAGGACACATTACGTAAATGGCCAAATGCGCAGCAGATAGATTACTGTGTTGGAGAGTGTATGGCCATGCACTTTGATAGAAAAAAAATCTAAGTTTTGACTATTTTCTGAATGGAGAAATATCTAGGGGACACAGGGAACTCGTGCAGGCTTCCATTAGGATTTATTTGCAGGTTCAATGGGCACTGAGGAAGGAAAATGTGGTGTTAGTTGTACTTCGGAGGACGGGAACATATAAGCAAGGACGTAATTTTAAGTCTGGATGATGCTCAGGTGAGGCCCAGTTTAAGTGCTGTGAGCATTTTCGGGCCCCTGATCGAGGAAAGGACGTGCTTACACTGGAGAGGGTTCACTGGAGATGCACAATATTCATTCGGTGATTGAAAGACTTGTTATACGGGGAACCTCTCACGGTTCCGGGCCTGTGTGCACTGGAAATCAGAGAATAAGGGATGCCTTGAGGGTGCCTCTCTATTCTGAGATGTATCCTCTGGTCTTTCACTGTCCCACCAGTGGGAGAATCCTCTCCACATCCTCTCGAGCAAAGCCTTTCAGCACTCGAGAGGCTTCGATGAAGTCACAACTCATTTTCTTAATCCCGGTGCAGGCCCAGAGTCATCAAACGATTTTTATGGAATCAATCTCTTGCTCTCCTTAGAACCCTCTTCAGCTTCAGCACATCCTTTACTAAATAAAGCGCCAACAACCGTTCACAATACTCCACGTCAGTTCTCACCAATGCTTTGTGAAGTCTCATTATTACATCCTTGCTTTTATATTCTAGCCCTCTTGAAATGAATTCTGATGTTCTATTTACCTTCTGCAAACTGCAAATTGACATTTATGGAATCTCATTCAACCTTAGGAGATTTTTTTACGAATTTTCTCTCCATCTAAAGAAGAGGATCTATGCTCTCGACTTACTGAAAACAGCCTGCCCTTCCACCTATCTTCAAATCCTCTGAAATCTTCGCAACAACGCAATCAGTTCGATCATCCAAATGATTGTCATACAAGGTAAAACGTTTCGGTCCCAACACAGACACCTGTGGAAAGTGATGAGCCACCGGCAGCCAAACAAAAGTTCTCCGCTCATTCCCACTCTTTGCCTCCTGTCTCCGAAACACCGCTTTGTCCATTATACTCCGCACATTAAAATTCATCACCTTCACTCCTCTATTCATCTGCTTCGATGGGGTCTACATTTAACGCTGCAACTCAGCCAATTGACTGCAATGTTGCCCGTCAACAGCTTCTCCTCAGTACACATTACCTCTGTTTGTCAACCAGTTTCCTCATCTGCAGTACTATTTTCAGCCAATGCAGATCCTTCTGCATTGAAATGTGTGCAGACCAGGACAATAATTGCACTGATCTCAACTATCTGATTGCCACCTTTGTGTGAGTTCTTACCACCATCCGCCTCCACAACCTCTCCAATAACTGTTCAGGATCTCTGTCTCCCATATCTCTGTAACTAACAGAAACCCATGAGTGTAAACTGCATTACCTTCCTGGTACTTGCCTGACTAGCACGTGGCACGGGTGGCAATATTGGAGATCCTGCTTTTTAACCTAACTCCCTGTATCCCCTCCTCACTTATCCTACCCATGCCATTGCAAGCTAATTGGAACACGGCCAGACACTCTCCACACAGGGCCTTGGACCATCTGGACAATTGCAATACCTACGTCAGGCTGCGGTTTACTGAGAACAGCTCAGCGTTCAGCACAATCATTTCCTCAGTTCTTATCAACCGGCTCCAAATCCCAGGCAGAGCATCTCCCTCTGCAACAGAATGTTTGACTTCCTCATCGGGAAACCACACTCAGTGTAGATCGGTCATAACATTTCCGATCAACAAACAGTGTTGAAGTAGCAGAGGGGCTACAGTGGGGTTTATACAGGGTGGGGAAATGGGCAAGCTAGTGGCCGATGGGTTACCGTGTCAGGAGTGGCATTGTCATGCAATTTGGTTGCAGAAATAAAGGTGGAGACTATTTTCTAAATGTAGAGAAAATTCAGCAGTTTACGGATAAAAGTGATTTTCGTATCCTCGTGAAGGATTCCCTCAAAATTAAGTTACAGGTGTAGTGGGTGGTGATGAAGGAAAATACAACGTTAGTATTCAATTCCAAGTTAGGAGGCGATAAAGCAACGATCAAAAACTGGCTTTAATATTTGCAGAAATTTGATCTCCTCCTGTCTTTGGCAGAAGATTCGCAGATGCACGACTCCCTGTCTAAAGGCATAATTCCTCCCTACCTCAGCTCTGAGAGGGTTCCCCTCAATTCAGAGGATGCTTACTGTAGTTCTGCACCCCCCACCAAAGGAAACGACCTTCCGTATCCACACTGTCTGGTACTTCCAGCATTCGGTAGGTTTCAATGAGGCTTAGCCCAGACCCCACACCCGCTCTTCAGCCTCTCTTCGTTAGCTCGTTTGCACGACTGTATCTAAAGTGTTCTACATTCTACTACTGACGATGACAACAGGGGTACTCTGCACTGGCTCATTAACCGCTTTCCCCTGTCTCGTTGTCAATCAGTTTCCTGTGTCCTCCACCTTGGGTGTAACTGCCTCTCTATAAGCCCTGTCTGTCACCCGGCAAGCCTGTCGAATAATTTGAATATCCCGGAAGTTAGCTTTTCAGAGTATCTATAGAGAGCCCAGAATGTTGACCAGCTGCACATTGAGTCTCTCCACGATAGGTCCACCACGGGTGCAATCTCCTTTTCTCTTCACCGGGCACCGGACAATTGCACAACAGCAATAGTTACGTCAGGCTGCGGTTTATAGTCAGCGTTCAGCACAATCATTTCCTCAGTTCTTAAAAACAAGCTCCATTTCTTAAGAAATGAGGAGACTTTAAACTAGAGTGGTTGGGGGGTGGGAATCAAATTGAAGAGACTAGGAGCGAGGAGGATAGTTCACAAATAGAGGAAGCTAGAAGACAGAATGTGAGTGAGGATAGGCAGGTGATAGAGAAGTGGATCGCTCAGACCGAAGATCCAGGGGAGAAGGAAGAAAAAAGATAATATAGTTGCTGGCACCGTTAGGGATAAACAGAAAGTAAGAGGTGAAGAGTTTCTTAAATGCATCTATTTTAATGCATCGAGCTTTGATAGAAAGTTAGATGAGCTTAGAGCATGGATTGATACCTGGAAATATGATGTTATGGCTATTAGTGAAACATGGTTGCAGGACGGGTGTGATTGGCAACTAAATATTCCTGGATTTCCTTGCTTCACGTGTGATAGAATCCAGCGCGCAAGAGGGAGACGTGTTGCATTGCTTCTCAGAGAAAATATTACAGCGGTGCTTTGGCAGGATAATTTAGAGGGCTCGTTTAGGGAGCTTATTTGGGTGGAATTAAAAAATGGGAAAGGTATATTAACACTTACAGTGGTGTATTATAGACCACCTAATGGGGACTGTGAATCGGAGGAGCAAATTTTTCAGGACATAGCAGATATTTGTAGTAAGTACAAGGTTGTTGTTGTGGGAAATTTTAATTTTCCACACGTAGACTGGAAGACCCATTCTGTAAAAGGGTTGGATGGTTTGGAGCGTGTAAAATGTGTGCAGGATAGTTCTTTTTCTGCAGCAATACATCGAGGTGCCAACGAGAGAAGGGACAGTGTTGGATGTCCTGTTAGGGAATGAGATAGGTCAGGTGACGGATGTATGATCTGGGGGGCACTTCGAGCCCAGTGATCACAATACCATTAGTTTCAATAAAATGATGGAGTAGCACAGGACTGGGGACAGTATTGAGATTTTTGATCGGAGAAAGGCTAACGTTGAGGAGATGCGAAATTATTTAGAAGGAGTGGAATGGGACAATTTGTTTTATGGGAAGAATGCTATGGAGAAATGGAGGTCATTTAAAGGAGACTCTTCTAGCTTACAGAACCTTAATGTTCCTGTCAGGTTGAAAGGAAAGGTTAAAAGTTTGGGAGAGGCATGTTTTTCAAGCGCTATTAGAATCTTTGTTCGGAAAATGAGAGAGAGCTACAATAAATATCGGTAGGATGGAGTAAGTGAGGTGTTCCAGGAATATTAAGAATATAAAAAAAATCATTTTAAGAAATAAATTAGAAAAGCTAACTGAAGATACGAGGTTGCATGGGCAAGTAACGTGAAAATAAATCCGAACGGTTTCTGAAGTTATATTAATAGCAAAAGGATAGTGAGAAATAAATTTGTCCCTTAGAGAATTACAGTGGACAGTTATTTGTGGAGCCGAAAGAGAGGGGAATGAGTTTGAACAATGTATATTCATCGGTACTCACTGTGGAGAAGGATATTGAATTGTGTAAGCTAAGGGAAGCAAGTAGGGAAGTTATGGAAACTATGACAATTAAAGAGGAGGAAGTACTGGCACTTTTAAGGAATATAAAAACGGATAAATCTCCGGGTCTGACAGAAATATTTCAAATATCATCAGAAGCGGGGATAGTGCCGGAGGATTGGCGTATTGCTCATGTGGTTCCATTGTATAAAAAGGGTTCTAAGAGTAAACCTGGCAATTATAGGTCTGTCATTTTGACATCAGTGGTGGTTAAATTAATGGAAAGCATTCTTAGAGATGGTATATATAATTGTCTTGATAGACAGAGTCTGATTTGAAACAGTCAGAATGGATTTGTGCGTGGAAGGTCACGTTAGACAAATCTTATTGAATTTCTTGAAGAGGTTACCCACTTTTTGAAGAGGTTGACGAGGGTAAAGCAGTGGATGTTGTCTATATGGACTTCAGTAAGGCCTTTGACAAGATTCCGCAGGTTAGTTAGGAAGGTTCAATCGTTCGGTATTAATATTGAAGTAGTAAAATGCATCCCACAGTGGATGGAAGGAAGATGCCTGAGAGTAGTGGTGGATAACAGTTTGTCAGGTTGGAGACCGGTGACTAGTGGTGTGCCTCAGGGATCAGTACTGGGTCCAATGTTGTTTGTCATATACATTAATGATCTGGATGATGAGGTGGCAAATTGGATTAGTAAGTATGCAGATGATACTAAGATAGGTGGCGTTGTTGATAATGAAGTAGTTTTTTAAAATCTTGCAGACAGGTTTAGGCCAGTTAGAAGAGTGGGCTGAACTATGGCAGATGGAGCTTAATGCTGATAAGTGAGTTGGTCCACTTTGGTAGGAATAATCCAAATAGGACATACATGTTAAATGGTAGGTCATTGAAGAATGCAGTAGAACAGTGATCTGGGAATAATGGTGCATAATTCCCTGAAGGTGGAATCTCATGTGGGTAGGCTGGTGAAGAAGGTTTTTGATATGCTGGCCTTTATAAATCAGATAATTGAGTATAGGAGTTGGGAGGTAATGTTAAAATTTTACAAGGCATTGTTAAAGCCGAATCTGGAGTATTACGTACATTTCTGGTTACTGAATTATAGGAAATATGTCAATAAAATAGAGAGAGTATAGAGAAGATTTACTAGAATGTTATCTGGGTTTCAGCACCTAAGTTACAGGGAGGGATTGAACAAGTCAGGTCTATATTTTTTGTAGCGTTAGAGGTTGAGGGGGATTTTGATAGAGCTATTTAAACTAATGAGGGGGATAGATCGAGTTCACATGGATAGGCTCTTTCCATTGAGAGCAGGGGAGATTCAAACAAGAGGATATGAGTTGATCGTTAGGGGGCAAAAGTTTAAGGGTAACACGGGGGTAATTTATTTAATCAGAGAGTGGTAGCTGTGTGGAACGAGCTGCCAATAGAAGTGGTTGAATCAGGTTCGGTATTGTCATTTAAAGTAAAATTGGATAGGTATATGGACCGGAAAGGAACGGAGGGTTATGGGCTCAGTGCGGGCCAGTGGGACTAGGTGAGAGTAAGTGTTCAGCACAGACTAGAATGGCCGAGATGGCCTGTTTCCGGACTGTAATTGTTATATGGTTATATGGGTAACTTCTCTGTTTTTTTTGCTGTAATTCTTATGTGTTTATATGCAAAAAATTAAATGTTCTCAACGTCTTGCCTAAACTGTAGTATGAGAATATGAAATCTGTGGAGTGTTTAAACAATAAGGTTTAATGACTTCACCCGAAGTGTATGTAAACGTGTAACCCACTGGGAATGTGATGAAAGAAACAAAAGGTCTAATAAATCACTCCCTCTACCATTATTCTGACATTCCGCATTCTTAAATTAAAGTAGTGATCCTCACTGAACTAAGACAGGGGATGTTTCCAGGATTAAATGTCAGGAATTGGGAAAAAACTGAGTAAAAATGCATTTGTCTAAGGTGTACGTAAACTTCTGACGTCAGCCGTGTGCTTTGTGCCCTGTGTGACTGTTTCTATTGTGCTTAGCAGATTGACCCTGGCTGTATTCATGGGCATTTCTATGTGAAAGATTGATAATAAAACAAGTTGAGTTGAAACGAACTGAAATGAAACCGCCTCGTCGGTAGAGGTCGCACCTCCCGTGGAAGAGAGCACAGTGATTCAGATATATGAAGGCCTCTTTCCAAGCCTAACTCTTTAGCCACATGTTAAACTGAATGTTCTTTATAATTTTGTGCACGCCTGCACATACATAAGTTTGCAGAACCGGCTCCCTCTTCTTTCCTATATACCAGTGCCCATAACACAAACATGGAAACATAGAAAACCTACAGCACAACACAGGCCTTTCGGCACACAAACCTGTGCTGAACATGTTCTTACCTTAGATCTACCTAGGCTTTACCCATAGACCTCTATTATACCAAGCTCCTTGTACCTATCCAGGAGTATCAAAAAAGACCCTGTCGTTTCCGCCTGCACAACCGCCTCCAGCAGTCCATTCCACGCACTCGCCACTCTCTGCGAAAAAAAATGACCCTGACACCTCCTCTGTAGCTATTTCCAAGCACCATAAAACAATGCCCTTTTGTGTTAGTCATTTCAGCCCTGGAAAAAAAGCCTCTGTCTATCCACACGATCAATGCCTCTCATTATCTTGTGCACGACTATCAGTTTACCACTCATCCTCCGTCGCTCCAAGGAGAAAAGGTAGAGTTCACTCAAACTCATAAGGCATGCTCCCCAATCCAGGCTACCACGTTGTACATCTGTGGACAACATACCACCGAGAAATCTCGTTCTCGTCCACAGTAGCTCTATTCTGTTCCTCTAACAAAGAACACTGTATCGATACAGCTCGCCACTTCTGACCCCATTCCTTTCTGAGCCACAGAACCATAGTCAGTGCCAGAGAACTGTGCGGTGTGACTTTCCACTGCTTGGTCATTTGCACCTCTCTCCTCCCATCCAGAAAATCCAAAGTGGTCTACCTGTTATTGAGCGGGTTGGCCACAGGGTGTCTCAGCACTGGGTCTGGCTGTTTAACCCCTTTCACCTTCCTGTCAGTCAGCCAATTTCCTTTATCCTGCACCTTGGCTGTAAAGACATCTCTGTATATCCTCCCTATTACCCGCTCAGCTTTCCGAATGATCCCGAATTCAGACAGTTCCAGTTCCAACTCTGAAGCGCAGAGTGATAGAAGGTGCAGCTGGATGACGTTCTTACAGGTGAAGTTGTCAGGGACTCTGGAGGTCTCCATGCCCTCCCACAACCCGCAAGGAAAGCAGTCAACTCTCCTGTCAGGCATGCTTACTTTTCTTTCTAACTGGAATTATAAACGAAACAATTAATAAAATGAAAAACACATTTGCCAACAGTTTTGTGCCTTCTCTCAGCGGGGGCTCTCCTCCTTACAGCATCAAATTGATAAGCCCTCCATCTTTCACTCCAGTACGGTTTACTATAACAATGGCTGCTGCGGTTGCCCAACTCTTTACTCCGAAGTAAGCCTCCCCTGCTCCGGTTCATTACACGGATACAGATTCAAACAATGAATGAAATTCACCCCTCACCGTCCCATCACCCAGACCCGGGGTCAGGCCCAGATTGAAGCTCCCACCCCCCGTCCCGTCACACACTCCGGGTTCAGATGCTGCTTTCCTCTCGCCACCCCCAGCACTCCGCCGTTCCAGTAGTCCTTCATTGTGTGTCTGTCTCGGAGACTGTCCGTGCGTTTGTGTTCAGATGGTGAGCAGTGAAGAGCAGAGAAGTGGGAAAGATTGAGAGGGGACGGAATAGGGACGTGGTATTGAGACAGTGGTCACTTTGAGAAAGTGGTGTGGAACCGGAAGACCCGCCTGTCCACACAGAGCAGTGAACAGGATCAGAACAGGGTGATCGACATCTGGAGGAGGGGGTTGGGTGTTGTAACACCAGACTTCACTTCTCCCCCTTCCTCCTCAGAATTCCAGATGAACCGAGGGGTGTAGAGGGGCGAGAGGGTAGATGGATCAGTGGAGAGTGTAGGGTCGGAGCGGGTCAGGGTTACGTGGAGAGGAGATGGGGAAGGAGGAGATAACGGGGACGGGAAGGAGTGTAGGGGACGGAAGGTTGATGGAGACGGTGTGTGTGAAAGAAGATAGCGGTAATGGAAATGGATGCAGGGAGAGATCGATATCGGGTGGGGGTGTGGGGGTGTGCTGGTGTAACATCAGACGTCACCTCTCCCTCTTCCCCACAATTCCACATTAACACAGAAAGGGAGCGGTGTAGAGGAGGGAGCTGGATGACGGAAACGTGGAAGGCTGTATGGGGATGCAGCCTTTCAGAGAGAAGAGGAGAGGAGTTGGGGAAGGTGGGATAACAGAGACGAAGAATGGACTGCAGGAGAAGGAGCGATAATGGAGACTGGGAGTGCAGAAGGGAAGGTATGACGGAAAGAGGGGATGTAGGTGATGTACAGGATGTCCTGAATGACTGTAGGGAGGTTGGTCGTCGGGGAACACGGAGTTGACGACGAGGGGAGTCGTAGGGAAGGAAGGGGCTGACGGAGACAGGGAAGGTTGCAGGCACTGCTGGTGGTGACAGAGACTGGCGGTGTGTAGACGAGCCTGGGGTTCATGGAGATGGACAGGGGTGATCAGAAGGGACAGAGTGACTTGAACCGAAAGTGGTGAAGAGGGAGCGATTGACAGAGACGGTGAAGGGGAAGAGGAGGAGAAGTAGGTACAACTGACATGGGTAGTCATGCACAGGAGGGAGGGGGTCACGGAGTCGAGTAGGGATTTGGCGGAGGTATGGGGTGACCTAGTTGGGATGTCGGGGAGGGAGGAGATGACGGATACGAAGGGGTTGTAGTCGATAAAGTAAATGAGTTGAGAAGTCACGTTGCCGTTGAACAACACGTTGGAGTGGGGTACAACGTTCGGCTCTGCTCCCCCCTTCTCTTCTGTGACCTCTGACTCGACGGCCGACGTAAGAATCATCCATCGGGTGGGTGAACCCTGCGAGGCGTCGGGTTCCGGTAGTGTACCGAGTAGGGCACTGGAGACTTTTGCCTACAGCAGGGGGGATTGTCCATGGAGTCGGTGGTGAGGAGGGTTAGCATTCATTGCCGGGCTCTGGAGTGGCCTCATTTGGACTGTTGTTCGCTGTCACTTTCACCGTAACACTCGGACCGCCAATATTCTGTCTGTCACGTTCCCTCCTGGAATGTCTGTAATTAAAGTGTTTCTGCTGAGCACTCAGTGCTCAACCGGAGGAGATCCATATCCAGCACTGTGGGGTGTGATTGACACTTTGGATATCGTTACTGCCGTCTTGTTTATTTTGAGTCTGAGTCTGAGTTAATCCAGACTGGACTCTGCACTTGGGTTGACCACCATCCACAGCTCCCTGGCAAGAGAAGGTATTGTGACGTCAGGAGTGTGTGACGATTCGCTCTCTCATTGAACACGAACACATTTCTATGGATGTCCGCTGGGGGGCGCTCTGACGAGTCGCATCGCCGCCTGGTGTGGAGTCGGCAACGGCCAGGATGGCCAAAGGCTGCAGCGGGATGTTAACCAAGCCAACACCTCGAGCACCTCATTTACTCCATGCTGCCGATATCTATTATAGAATGTAAACTCAAAGTATGTTGCAGATGCTGTTGTCTATGCAACACTCACAAATTCAGCAAGTCAGGCAGCATCCGTTGAAAGTAGCAGTAACGAGTCCTGACGAAGGGTCTCGGGCCGAAACGTTGACTGCTGCTTTCAACCGATGCTGCCCGATCTGCTGAGTTCATCCAACTTGTCTGTATGTGTTAACTCAGCCAGACCCGCCACGGACACTACCGCTCCCACCCACTCGCAGATGAAGCGGTGTTTAGCACGATTTCAACAGGAACTCTTCCTAGATAATTTGCATTTAGTGCATTCAATCTTCCCAGAGTTGATCTTGTACACGACATTAGAGACCACATTCCTATCAAAAAGAGTTAAACAATCTCAGGGGATGCAAAATAGCTCCAGTAGACAATTCCAAGAGTTTTATTGAATTACTCCCAATACACCGCTCTCTCTCCACTCATCTCACTGCACCGCGATCACCCCGCAGCCCCAAATCAATCTTCAAACGATTCCAACTGCTCCGCTCTCTCTCCACTCATCTCACTGCACCGCGATCTCCCCGCAGCGCCATGTCAATCTTCAAACGATTCCAACTGCTCCGCTCTCTCTCCACTCATCTCACTGCACCGTGATCTCCCCGCAGCCCCATGTCAATCTTCAAACGAATCCAACTGCTCTGCTCTCTCTCCACTCATCTCACTGCACCGCGATCTCCCCGCAGC
The DNA here is from genome assembly GCF_030144855.1 of Hypanus sabinus. NCBI lineage: Eukaryota > Metazoa > Chordata > Chondrichthyes > Myliobatiformes > Dasyatidae > Hypanus > Hypanus sabinus. Next base: position 31,085 of record NW_026779882.1, read on the forward strand.
CCCATGTCAATCTTCAAACGATTCCAACTGCTCCGCTCTCTCTACACGGCCACATGTCAGACTCCTGTCTAGTCTCACTACACCTTCAGGGGATCCAGCAGGGGACCGAGACGGGTGGTGGCGATGGGAGGACAGGAGGTAACGGAGTCCGGGATTTGTGCAGAGAGTGAGTGTGTCACGAAGACGGGCCGGCTTGTGAACGAGTGACGGTGACAAGTCTCCTAAAGTTCATCACTATCTCCTTGGTCTTGGTGATATTGAGACGCAGATAGTTTGAGTTGCACCATATCACAAAGTCCTGTATCAGTTTCCTGTACTCTTCCTCCTGGGACCATTCCTGACACACCCCACTATGGCCGTGTCATCAGCGAACTCCTGCACATGGCAGGTCTCCGAGTTATATTGGAAGTCTGATGTGTACAGGGTGAACAGGACCGGAGTGAGCACGGTCCCCTGCGGCGCTCCTGTGCTGCTGACCACCGTGTCAGACCTGCAGTCACCCAACCGCACATACTGAGGTCTGTCTGTCAAGTAGTCCGTTATCCAAGCCACCATGTGTGAGTCTACTCCCATCTCCGTTAGTTTGTGCCTTAAGATCCTGGGCTGGATGGTGTTAAAGGCACTAGAGAAGTCCAGGAATGTAATCCTCACAGCACCACTGACCCTGACCAGGTGAGAGAGGGATTTGTGCAGCAAGTACGTGATAGCATCCTCCACTCCCACCTTCTCCTGATTTGTGCAGAGAGGGAGTGTGTCACGAAGACGGGCCAGCTTGTAAAGGAGGGACGGTGACGAGGATGGAGTGGTGTAAAGGAGGGAATGTTTGACGGAGACAGGGAGTAGTGCAGGAGAGCGAGGAGAGACGGAGATAGGGAGTGTTTGAGAGGGAGGGGATTATCCACACGGGGGGAATGCGTGCCTGCTACGGTGAATAGCGTGATGATGCGTCGGTGTGACGATGAGGGGTGCGTTCATGTCGCGTTCGGGGCTGTGTCGGTGTCACGGTGAGGGGTGTGCCTGTGTAGCAATGAGGGATGTGCCGGTGTCATGGTGAGGGGTGTGTCTGTGTAGTAGTGAGGGCTGTGTCGGTGTCACGGTGAGGGGTGTGTCTGTGTAGTAGTGAGGGCTGTGTCGGTGTCAGGGTGAGGGGTGTGTCTGTGTAGTAGTGAGGGCTGTGTCGGTGTCATGGTGAGGGCAGTGTCTGAGTAGTAGTGAGGGCTGTGTGGCTCGATCACTGCCTATGTCGAGAGGTCGTTCCCTGAGTTTGTCAATGCAGCGTCATATTCCTTCATCTACCCCGGCCCCTGCGTTTCCCATCCCATGAGTTTAAAACACTCCCTGACCCTCCTGTAGAGAAGTGAACGTCAATCACCGAACAGAGGAGACGCTTCGGTCCGCAATGTTGTGGTATACCAATTAATTTGAATCCCTTCTGCCGACACACGTCCATCTCCATCAATTTCCTGCAAATCCATGTGACTGTCAAAGAGCCTGTGAAAAGCCTCTATCGATCTGCCCTCACCACCGTCTCTGGCAGAACAGTCCAATCGCCCAACAGGCTCTGTGTGAATAAAAAACGCCAACCTCATCTCCTTTGAACTTACCCCCTCACCTCAATGTATGCCCTCCGGTATTAGACATTTTCATCCTGCGGTTAACAACACCCGCTGTCTGGTCCAACTGTGTCGCTTGTAGTGAGCTGCCTGCCAGTTGTCCCCTCCGCCTTCGCCGCTCCAGAGAAAGGAAACCGAAAATTCTGACCACGGCCTATAGATATTTCTCTCTCTTCCCGGCAGACTTCTAGTGAAGCCCCTCTGTAATCTCTTCAAAGAGCCCCGCACATATTCCTTTAGGGAGCGTCCAGAAATTAATCAGGAATCTCCGAAACATCAAACCCGACCCAACTCCTATTTGCTCCGCGCCTTGGTTTCCCGGCACTCTTCCCCATTCACAGCGGGTGAACCACAATCCGCTACATTGGAATCCCTCTCTCCGTCAACACCTCCCATTATTCTTATGAAACAGCGCTCGGGCTCCAACTTAGCAGATACATCCTTGTCAGTAAACAACCTGGCCGAACCCGCACTTGCCAGATCATTCCTGAAGCCCCAAAAAAATGGCCGGACTACATTCAATTTGGAACCTAATCACAAGGTCATAAATATCCTTTTCCATAATGACTTTAAATCTCATGGAATTATGATCAGTAAATGTAAACTGGTCCCCTGCAACAATTTCTGTCCCCTGTCTTGTCCCATTCCGCAGGAGCAGATCCAGTATTGCACTCTCTCGTTGGAAATATCTACCTTCTGATGAAGGAAACTATCCCGAAAACATTTAAGAAACTGCCCCATTAGCTATTTCACGGTATGGGGCTGAGTGTTAATACCTGTTAAAATCACCCAATATCACAACCTAATGCTTCTCTACAGATTTGATCTTCTGAATCCCCGGGACTATTAGGTGATTGAAAATATGGCACCATGTTCGATTTCATACCTTTCTTCTTCCTCAGTTCCTCCCAAAAACCTCTTTGACGAGTTCTTCAATCTGTCCTGGCTGAGCGGCGCTGTAATATTTTCTCTGACTGTGAAGGCGCCCCTCACCTTTGACTTATTTGCTCATCAGCACGTCTAAAAGAACCGAATCCCGGAATATTAAGCTAACGGTCCCGCCTCTCTTGCAACTAAGTCTCACTATTCGCTACAGTCTCATACTTCCAGGCGTTCGCACCTGCCCTGAGATCATCTGCCTTTCGTACAATACTTACTGTATTGAAACGTACACAGCTCAGAACATGTGTCCCAGCAGGCTCAACATTTTACTTCCTGACTTTGTCTGAGGTCTGAATTACATCTGTCTCAACAACCTTTCTGCTATCTGTGATGGCATTACGGTTTTAATTCCCCCCCCCGTAACTCTCGTTTTATGACCCCTTTTTACGCCAGGAAATCCTGCTGAGGTATTATTTCAACTCAAGTTGATGTGTAAACTGAGAGAGTTGCTCGCTGGCAGAGGAAGTGAAGGAGCTGCGCACGGTGGGGCGGGGGGCCGTGGCCTCCAGGCAGGAGTCTGTGCTGCCCCCCAGTGTTCGTCCGGCAGGAGACAGGCTCTGTTATGGTCGATCAGACATCAGTGGTATTCAGTTGACCCAAGGCCTCAAACAGCACTGGTATTTTTTTTTCTATTTTATACATATTTTTGTGCCTACTGCCCTGCTTGAATGCTGACAATGTGTTTTGCACCTTGTTTCTGGAATAACGTGTCTCCTTTGGCTGTATTCATGGATGTTCATGTGTCCTCCCGACCTGGGAGATTTATCTCCACTTGGCCATTTTAACCTGTCTCTCACGACCAGAGGCATACAAAATGGTATACCTGTTATTGAGCCGCTTGGCCACAGGGGGACGCTGTACTGGGCCTGTATGTTTAACCCCTTTGAATCTCCGGACTGTCACCCAGTTTCTTGCGAACTGAGTATTTGGTCTAGTTTCCTCCCAATATGACCTGTTAGAGACTAATCGCATAACGACAAGATGATGAGAGGCATTGATTGTATGGATGGTCAGAGACATTTTCCCGGGGCTAAAATGGTTACCACTAGAGGACACAGGTTGAAAGTGCTGGGGAGAAGGTATAGAGGAGATTTCAGGGGTAAGTGTTTTACTCAGAGAGTGGTGAGTGCGTGGAATGGGCTGCCGACGACGGTGATTCGATAGGATCTTTTAAGAGACTTTAGGATAGGTACATGGAGCTTAGAAAAATAGAGGGCTATAGGTAAGTCTAGTAATTTTTTTAATGTCGGGACTTGTTCGGCACATCATGGTCGGCCGAAGGGCCTGCATTGTGCTGTAGATTTTCTATGTTCCTATGTTTCTATCTTTATTTTCCCTTGCTGATGAACCCGCCTTGCGGATCGGTTGTTGTTTAAACAAACGCGAGGCACCGGTTCATAATGCACACATTTCCTCGCTCCTGAATTCTGATTGGAGGCTGTCCCAAGCGGAAATGTATATGAGTCTCTGACACCGTCAGTCAGACCCTGAGCGAGACACATCCATACCATCCCATCATACACACCCGGAGTCAGACGCTGAGTGAAGCTTCCTCACCAACATTACATCACACAAGTTCCAGGTCAGACAAGGAGTGAAACTCCCTCCGCGCTGTCCCAAATTTTCGGAAAAGGAGTGAAGCTCCTACTCACAGATGTATAACGTATTTCCGGAGTCAGAGAGACTGAATCACCCTCCACACTGTCCCATCACACACTGCTGGGGTCAGACACAGAGTGCAGTTCCCTCCACACCGTCCCATGGCAGACCCACGTGTTCAAACACGTGATGCTGCCTCGACACTGTCCCATCAAATTCTTTCTGGTACAGACACAGAGTGAACTCCCTGTTCCCCATCCCTTCACACATTCACCGTTCAGATATTGTTTAGTTCAACTGCAACTCCCCAGCTCAAAACCCGCACAATCGCATCACACACTACCCAAGTCAACAGGAGAGCTAAGACCCCGCCCCCCGTCCTCCACTCTCCCGTCTCAGCAATCCCCAGCGCTCCGCCATCCCAGTCGTCTGGAATTCTGTCCCGGATACTGTGAGTGCGCGTGACAGGATGTGGATTATTCTACCTGTTCATATTCCATACCTTCACAGAATGGTCTGGGTCAATTTTGTGCCGGCCTAAGAAGCCTCTCATAACAATTGTCTATTCAAAAGTTTGAAATACAGATCTATTTAGTATATATGACGTTAATAAATTGATGGTGGACACTTAAATAATTTTTCAGAGATCTGAAATCCATTTCTATAGATACGGGTCAAATTCGACCCGAGTAGCCTCAATGCACAAACATTTGTAGCACCGGTACAAAAGTATAAAACTTCAGGGTGTTTTTACTGTTGTCAAAAGTCAAAACGGGTCAAACATGACCAGCACAGTGTGTAAGGGTTAAAAACAATCTGCGGTGCAGAGGGAGACTTCGTGCAGCTTTCCCAGAAGTTTAACCTGCAGCTTGAGCCGGTGGTGAGGAAGGCAAATGCGATGACAGCATTCATTTCAAAAGGACTGGGACGGAAAAGCAAGGACGTCAGTCTCAAGCTCAATACGTCACTGGTGAGGTCACATTTGGAGTTTTGTGAGCAGGTCTCGATCGCTTATCACACAGGGGATGTGAGACTTTCGAGAGGGTTCACGGGAATGATAACGGGATTGGACGTGGTATTATAGGAGGAGTATTTGACAGCTCCGGGAGACAGAATACCCACACACAGCGACTCAGGAACAGCTTCTTCCCCTGCGCCATCACATCTTTCAACGCAGCCACGCTAACTCGATATTTCTGCGGTTTTTATTAATATTTGCAATTTACATTAATTGTACAGTTTAGCTCCGTACTGAAGTTTCAATAGTACAAATTCCAGGGGTTATAAGCTTCAGATAATAATTGAAATAGCGATTCCGGTGGAAAACATCCGATAGGGCGGACAGGACACTTGGCCCGCTGGTCTTCACCAGTCTCACTGAGTACAGGAGTCGGGAGGTCACGTTGCCGTGGGACAAGACGTCGGTGAGGCCGCCCTGCTTTCGGAAAAAATGTCAGTGAACTGGATAAACTGTACAGGGAGATCTACGGGGATATTACCGGTACTCGGAGGACTGAGGTATGGTGGGAGGGAGGGAAGGTTAGGGCGTTATTCCCTGGAGCGTAGTTATAACCTTACAGAGTTCCATAAACCGGGACAGAGGGGATGCGCACAGACTTTCACCCCGTGTTGGTTTATCGAGAACCAGACGGCGCAGGATTGATGTGAGAGATAGTGGAAAACAGAAAGAGAGAGAGAGATCAGGTAGACGGAGAGAATGGAAACAGGAGAAAGAGAGTGCCTGGGGGAGCGAAGGGGAGAGAGGTGTAAGAGGTGGGTACAGGGAGCAGAGAAAGTGCGGGCGGAGAAAGTTCGAGGAAATAAGGGGAGGTGAGGGGTAGAGAGAAAGGTAGAGGGAGCGGGGAAGAGCGGGACAGGGGGAATGGCGAGAACGAAGAAGATCGACGGCGAGAAAGGTTTGTCGGTGTCTGGTGGGGAGAATATAATGGCGACAAGAGGAGGAGATAGAGTAGGAGGGAGGGGCAGAGAGGGTGATGAGAGATTTGAAAGGATTTAGGAGTGAGAGTGAAGGAGAGAGAAGGAGGAGAAAATGGTGGTCGTCACTTGATTCATGTCGCCTCCACTGGCTTTTGGCAGAGATAGTGGATCTCTTCAGGAACATCCGGGAACAAAGGTGCCGACTTCTCGCAGATGAAACGCCGATTATGACCACAAGGGTAACTCGTTCCGCACGGACTGCAGACGGGCGTTCCCGAGGACCCCTTGTACAGGAGACGCCGGCCCACATTCCTATCCAGGAGGGTTAATAAATTGCAACAGATACAAATCAGCTTCAGTAGAGAACCTGAGCGGAGTCCGTCTCTCCTAATTGCATGTGTGAGTCCCCAAACATATCCCATTGAGCCTCTTTCCCCCACGGCCCCGTGTCAGTACCCAGGCAGACACCACGGTCCCAATGTCTCCCCACAATCCTGTGACAGTTCCATAACTAATCGTACTGACCCAATGTCTCCCCACAGCCCGGTTTTCCACAAACTAATCACACCGAAACGCTTTCTCACCACAGTCCCCTTTCAGTCCCCATACGAATCGAACAGGCCCACCTTCTCCTCTCTCATCTGTCTCAGTCACTGAACAAACCCCACTGTCCCACCGACTCCCCACAGACCTATATCTGTCCGAAATGAATCCCAGTGTTCCACACTCTGCCCTCAGATATGTTTCAGTCCCCGAACAAATCCCACTGTCACATCGACTCCCCACAGTTATGGCTGTCTCGAAATGAATCCCACTGTTCCACATATTTCCCTCAGCCCTGTGTGGTTCCAGGTTCATCTCGTTGCCCCTTCCTCTGCCCAGAGCTTCGTGTCTGACTCCTGACCTATTCCGCTACACTGCGCTCTCTCCATCGCCCCTGGTCCGCCTCCAGAATTATACCACTGGCACGCTCTCTCCCACATCCTTGCCTCAGTTCGCAAACTAATTCCGTTAACCCACTGTGTGCCACCGCCCTGTATCGGTCTCCAAACTAATCCATTTGTTCCACTCTCGCCACTCAGATCCGTGTCATTCACCAAACTAATCCCGCTGTTGCTTCCTCTCCTGACTACCCGGTGAGTCTATAAAACAATCCCACTGCACCGCGCTCTCCTCTCTGACATGCGTCAGTACCAAAATAATCTCTGTCCCTGTTCTCTCCCCACTGCCCCCTGCCAGATTCCGAAATATTCCCACATCCTTCTCGTTCCCCGACAGACACGTGTCGGCCCCAAAATGTTTCCATTGAACCACCCAACCCCCTACCCACGTACAGTCTACAAACAAATCTCACTGCCCCCCCCTTTTCCAACAAAACTACTTCAGTCCGTAAATGAACCCCATTTTCTCCCGTCACGACCATGGCAATAACAAATCTTCACCCGACAGCTTACTGATAATCTCACCCGTTTTCGCATAGTTCAATCCAGTAAGCAAGGTTGTTGTCCAGAAGATTGTGGAATACAAAGCGCTGTGAAGTTAAATTTACTTGATTAATGCCTAGAATCGAAAAAAAAAATGTGTACGGAGCTACTCTCAGCGGAATACCTGGAAGGAACTTCACTCTGTGTCTGACCCCCAGAATGTGTGATGGGACGGTGTGGAGGGAGATTCACTCTGTGTCTGACCCCGGGGGTGTGTGATGGGACCGTGTGGAGGGAGATTCACTCTGTGTCTGACCCCGGGAATGTGTGATGGGACGGTGTGGAGGGAGATTCACTCTGTGTCTGACCCCGGGGGTGTGTGTTGGGACGGTGTGGAGGGAGATTCGCTCTGTGTCTGACCCCGGGAGAGTGTGATGGGACGGTGTGGAGGGAGATTCACTCTGTGTCTGACCCCGGGGGTGTGTGTTGGGACGGTGTGTTGGGAGATTCACTCTGTGTCTGACCCCGAGAATGTGTGATGGGACGGTGTGGAGGGAGATTCACTCTGTGTCTGACCCCGGGAGAATGTGATGGGACGGTGTGGAGGGAGATTCACTCTGTGTCTGACCCCGGGGGTGTGTGTTGGGACGGTGTGGAGGGAGATTCACTCTGTGTCTGACCCCGAGAATGTGTGATGGGACGGTGTGGAGGGAGATTCACTCTGTGTCTGACCCCGAGTATGTGTGATGGGACGGTGTGGAGGGAGATTCACTCTGTGTCTGACCCCGGGAGTGTGTGATGGACGGTGAGGAGGGAGATTCACTCTGTGTCTGACCTCGGGAGTGTGTGATGATTCCTGTGTTACGGTGGGATCTTCACGTGCTGTGACACATACCGCCTCATCATTTGAATTGATTTCCAGCAGCCTTGAATGACGGTTTGAACATTCTTGAATCGCTTTTTGGAAAGATGTATCAAACGTGGATACGTAATAACTCCTGTCTTTATTTGTGACCCAGTTCTTGGAAGACGTTTGCTCTGAAAATCAGGGACAAGGAACAATGAGACATAAGAGTGAATCTCCCTTCAAACCTCCCCATCACATACACCCGGGATGTCACTCAGAGTGAAATTCCCTCCACGCGGTCCCATCATGCACTCCCGAGGTCAGGCACAGAGTGAATCTCCCTCCGCAACTACTCATCGTAAATTAACAAGGATCAGACACAGTGAAGTTCGCTCCACACCATCCATCACACACTCCTGGGCTCAAAGCACAGAGTGAATAGAACATAGAATAATTCAGCACAGTACAGCCCAGTGGCCCACAATGTTGTGCCGACACTAAACCCAGGCTCCCATATAACTCCCCCCACCTTAAATTCCTCCATGTACTTGTCTAGTCGTCCCTTAAATGTCATTAGTGTATCTGCCTCCACCACAGAATCAGGCAGAGCATTCTACGCACCAACCACTCTCTGAATGAAAAAACCTTCCTCTAATTTCCCCCTTGAAATTCCCACCCCTTACCTTAAAGCCATGTCCTCTCGTATTGAGCAGTGGTGCCCAGGGGAAGAGGCGCTGGCTGACCACTCTATCTATTCCACTTAATATCTTGTATACCTCTGTCATGTCTACTCTCCAGGCATGCGTCACCGTTCCCTGTGTCAGACACACGCTTGACCGCACCCCCAAAACCTCTCACCCACCCCCCCCCCCCCACTTCCCGCCATAGCACTCAGCACATGCGCACTGTGTCAAACACAGTGTCCCATCATACATACACGGGGTGAGGCACAGATTTAAGATCCCTGCACTGTCCGATCACACTCTAAAACGGTCAGACGCAGATTGAATCTCCATCTCCACGGACCCATCACACACATTCAAGGCGTCAGACGTGGAGTGAGGCTCCTCTGCACACTGCCTTTTATAAACGCCCGGGGTCAGACGTGGAGTGAAGCTCCATGCACACTGCCTTTTATAAACGCCCGGGGTCAGACGTGGACTGAAGCTCCGTGCACACTGTCTTTTATAAACACCCGGGGTCAGACGTGGAGTGAAGCTCCCTGCACACTGCCTTTTATAAACGCCCGGGGTCAGACGTGGAGTGAAGCTCCATGCACACTGCCTTTTATAAACGCCCGGGGTCAGACGTGGAGTGAATCTTCCGTCTACATTGCCCCATCAAACACTCTCGGAGTCAGACACAGACACTCATTCCAGCGGTCAGACATGAAGTGAAGTTTCCTGCACACCACACTGTCTCACACTTCCAGGGTCAGATTCTGAATGTTACTCTTTGCACACCACCCCTCACACACTCCCGGGGTCAAACACGGAGTAAATCTCCCTCAACACCGCCCCTCACACAATCCTGGATTAGACAACAGAATTCAGATCCTCTGCAAATTCCAATAACACACAGCTTGATCAGACACAGTGTGAATCTCTCCCTCCACGGCCCCATCACACACTCCAACGGTCAGACACGGAAAGAAACTCCCTCAGCACACACGATGAATATCAGAGTGAGGGGGAATCTCCATCTTCAGCTTCTCAACGCACCACATAACAGATTTCAGACACAGAATGAAGCTGCCTCCACACGACCCCATTTCACACTCTCGAGTCTAAGACAGTGTGAATCTCTATCCTTACGTCCCGTCACGCAATTCCTGGCGGGTCACAGAGTGAGGCTCTCTCTGATCCGTTCCATCATACACCTGTGTTTTCACGCAAAGCGAAACTCCGCCCATACACTCCCATGGCACACTCACGTGGTCAGACTCCCTCCACAATATCCAATCACACAATCATTTGCCACATAGAATAAACGTCCATCTGCACTATCCCATCACACACTGCTGGAATCAAACACAAACGCTCTCTGTCTCTACGATCCCATCACACACTCCCGTATTCCGACACAGAATGAATCTCCCTCCACACCGTCCCATTACACTCTCCGGATTCAGAGTGAAACTCTCTCTCCACGGTGCCATAACGCACTTCAGGGGTCAGACATGGAGTGTTTCTATCAGGGCAGTGTCCTATCCCACATTCCCGCTGTCAGACACAGAGTGATGTTGGATCGATCCTGTCCCATCAGACACTCCCAGTGTGAGACATAGAGTGAAGCAGCACTGTTAGGTCTCACAATCCCGTGTTAAGACTCAGAGTGAATCCAACTCCACAACGTCCCTTCAGACTCTACTGGATTCAGTGATAGAGTGAAACTTCCTTTACGCAGTCCCATTATTCTCGCCGGGTCAAACACAGTGTGAATCATTTTCCATTCCATCTCTTCACACACTCCCGATGTCAAGCATAGAGTGACGCTTCCTCTCTCCATGCCTGCCCTGTGTTGAGGAGCGGGTGAAAGAGGGGGATGATGCCTCACCTCTTCTGCTGGTCAACAATTCACAGATTTGAGCCTTGGTTTCGTTGACAGATCTGTACTTCGTTTGCATCTCAGTGAACTGGTGACGGAGATCGTTGTGCATTCGTTTAAGATCGGACAGATTAGAGTTGAGCTCAGAAAGATTCCTGAGACAGGCTGTCCGGGAGAGATTCAGGAGGGAATTCTCCGATATTGTGGAATCAAGGGTTGAGCTTAACTCTTGGACTTGTAGTCGACATTGGCGCTGGGTCCTGTTCATCTCGTGATACTCTTCCCAAAAGAGCTGGAAGTTTCGGTCGCATGGGTTCTGAGACTCAGGAATCTGTGTTACTGAGAGAGATGGTGAAGGATGTTTAGCGTTCACAATGACACGTGAGTCAGCGTCACGCTACTGAACGGGTCACAGAGAGTGTTGTGTCAGGGTCACAGTGAAGGGTGTCACAGTGAAGTATATGCTGTGGGCACAGTGAGAGGCGTCGGGGCCACATTGATGAGTGTCTTTGTCACGCTGAGGTGTATATGATTTTCCCGGGAACGGTTTCGTTGTTATTACCATTGTGGGGGGGGGGGGGGGGGCGGTGTCTGCGTCAGTATCGTGCAGAGCATGTTTACGTTGCTGTGACGGAAGTGTCGAAGTCACTGTGATAGGAGTTTGGGTGCCGGCTCACAATGAAGTGTATCCCGATCTGAAAGCGAGGGAAATAGGGAAATGTCAGACTGAGGGGCCTGGTGGTGTCACTGTGGGTGGAATATCTGTGCATTTGTGTGGGGTGTGCTGGTCTCACAGAGAGGGGTATGTCTGTGTCATGACGAGAGACATGACATGCCCACGGAATTTGTGAGAGGGTCACACTGTGGTGTGTGTCGGTGCCACGGAAAATACCACGTCGGTGTCATTGTGAATTTTGTTGACGCTATCACGTTAATGGGTTTACCTGTGTCAGTGTGAAGTGTGGGCAATTGCCTCAGTGAGCGGGGCATCGGTGTTACGTTCCGGGGTGATACTGTCTCGTTGAGCGGTCTTACACTGACTTCCGAGTGTTTGTCACGATGCGGGGCGGAGCGGATCACTGTGGAGTTTGAAGGTGTCGCGGCGTACGGTACCTCAGTGTCACGGTGAAGAGCGTGTCGGTGTCACTGTGAGGTGTGTTTCGGTGTCCCATTGAGGAGTCTATCAGTAACATCGGCAGGGGCATGTCGATATTACAGTGAGGGGAACGTTGCGATCAGTGTGCCTGGCAGGTGTGTGTCACGGCGAGGGATGTGTCAGTGTCGCGGTCAGGAGTGTATCTGCGTTTCGTTGAAGGTCGTGACCGTGCTACTCCGTCAGTGTCAGCAGGAATTTTGAATGTGTTACGGTAAATGCCGTGTTATTTTTTTTTATAACGGTTAGGGGTGTGTCCGTGTTATAGAACATAGAATAATTCAGTTCAGTAAAGGCCTTTCTGCCCACAATCTCGTGCCTACACCTAAACGCTGCCTCACATAAATACACCTGCTTTAAAGTCCTACATAGACCTGTCTAGTAGGCTCTTATATTTCACTAGTCTATCTGCCTCCACCATTGACTCAGGCAGTACATTTCACCTACCAACCACTCTCTGAGTAAAAAAAAACCTTTCTTTAATAGTCTTCTTGAGCATCCCACCCCTTACCTTAAAGCCACATCCTCTTGTATTGAGCAGTGGTGCCCTGGGGAAGAGGCGCTGGCTGTCCGCTCTGTCTATTCCTCTTAAAATCTTGCATACATCTACCATGCCTCCTCTCATCCGCCTTCTCTTCAAAGAGTAAAGCCATAGCTCTCTTAATGTCTGCACATAAAGCAAACTCTCTAAACCAGGCAGCATCCCGGTCAATCAACTCTGTACCCTTTCCAACGCGTCCACAACCTTCCTATCGTGAGGCGACAGAACTGGACACTGTACTCCAAGTGTGGCCTAACCAGAGTTTTGAAGAGCTGCATCATTACCTCGCGACACTTAAACTCTGTCCCATGACTTAGAAAAGCTAACACAGAATAAGCTTTCCAAACAACCCTATCTACCTTTGAGGTAACTTTCAGGGATTTGTGGACATGTACCTCCAGATCTCTCTGCTCCTCCACACTACTAAGTATCCTGCCACTTTCTTTTGACTCTGCCTTGGTGTTTGTCCATCCAAAGTGCACCACCTCACACTTCTCCGGGCTGAACTCCATTTGCTAATTCCCAGCCCATCTCTGCATCTTATCAATCTCTCTGCAATCTTTGACAATCCTCTAAACTATCCACAACACCACCTGCCTTTATGTCGTCTGCAATCTTGCCAACTCACCCTTCCACCCCCAGGTGGTTTATAAAGGTCAGGAAACGTAGCGGTCCTAGAACCGAACCTAATGGGACACCACCAGTAACAACCCTCCAATTCGAATGTACTCCCTCCACCACGACACTCTGCTTCCTGCAGGCAAGCTAATTCTGAATCCACAAGGCGAAGCTTCCCTGGATCCCATGCCTTCTGACATTATCAATAAACCTATCGTGTGGATCCTTATCAAATGCCTCACTAAAACCCATGTAGTTCACATCAACCGTATTACCATCACCTCTAGTGACCTCCTCACCGAACTCTAACAGACTTGTTAGACACTTTCTGCACTTCACAAAGCCATGTTTTCTGTCGCTGATCAGACTATGATTTTCTAAACGCCCATCGATCCGTTCTCTAAGAATCATTTCCAACAGATTTCCCACCACAGATGTAAGGCTGACCGGTCCATAATTACCCTGACTATCCCAACTAACTTTTTTGAACAAGAGGACAGCATTCGCCAGCCTCCAATCCAACGGAGCCATTCCCGTGGACAACGAGGACATAAAGATCCTAGCCAGAAGCTCAGCAATCTCTTCCGTTTCCGCGTGGAGCAGACTGGGAAATTGTCCGTCAGGCCCCGGGGATTTAACCGTCCAAATATATGTTAACAGTTCCAAAACCTCCTCTCCGTTAATATGAACATGCTCCAAAATATGAACCTCACTCATATTCCTCACCGTCATCTATTTCCCTCTCTTTGGTGAATACCGAACGGACGTATTCTTTGTGGACCTCGCTCACTTCCACAGCCTCAAGGCACATCATCCCATTTTTATCTCTAATCGGTCCTATCTTCACTCTTGTCATTCCCTTTTTCTTCACATGATTGAAGAATGCCTTGGAGTTTTCCTTTACCCTACTCGCCAAGGCCTTCTCATGCCCCCTTCTTGCTCTTCTCAGCCCCTTCTTAAGATCCTTTCTTGCCTCTCTACACTCCTCAATAGCCCCATCTGATCCTTGCTTCCTAAACCTCATGTATGCTGCCTTCATCCACCCGACTAGATTTTCCACCTCACGTCACCCATGGTTCCTTATGCTTACCATTCTTTATCATCCTCAACTTGAAAACATTACCCCTAACAACCTGCAAGTGACACTTAAACATCGACCGCATGTCCATAGTCCATTTCCCTGCACAAAGATCATCCCAATTCACACCCGCTCTATGTTCCTGCCTTATAGTCTCGTAATTTGCCCTTCTCAATTAAAAATAAAATCCTACCCTCCCTGATTCTATCCTTTTTCATGATAATGCTTAAGGTCAGGGAGCGGTGGTCACTCTCTCTCAGATGGTCACCCACTGAGAAATATCTGACCTGACCCGTTTCGTTACCTAATATTAGATCCAGTATGGCATTTTCCCTGGTCGGCCTGTCAAAGTACTGTGACAGGAATCCGTCCTGGACTCTGCCCGTCTAAACCGTTTGAAATAAGCAGGTGCCAATATACATTAGGGAAGTTAATGTCACCCATGATAACAACACTGTTATTTTTGCACCTTTCCTAAATCTGCCTCCCAATCTGCTCCTCGGTATCTCTACAGCTCCCAGGGGGCATATGGAATAATCCCAATAACTACTCCCTTCCTGTTCCTGACTTCCACCCATACTGACGCAAAAACAGGATCCTGCTGCATTAACCCTTTCTGTAGCTGTAATAGTATCCCTGACCAGTCAGGCCACGCCACCTCCCCTTTCTCACCCGCTCTATCCCTGTTAAATCATTGCATTCCAGGAATATTGAGATTCCATTCCTGCCCTGGTGTCAGCCAAATCTCTGTAATGACCACTACATCACAATTCCCAGTATGTACCCAAGTTCTCAGTTCATCACCTTTGTTCCTGATATTTCTTGCATTGAAGTGCACACACTTCAGCCCTTCTAACTTACTACCCTCACACTCTTTACTCTGCTTCCCTTTCCTAAAAACCTCTTTATATGTTAGATCTGGGTTTATTTCATGCAATGTACCTGCAGTTCTCGCATGACATTTATCCTCAACCACCTCACTATCTGTTCTAACACTCTGGTTCCCCTCTCCCTGCAAATCAAGTTTAAAACCCCCCGGAGCAGCTCCAGCAAGCCTTTCCGCAAGGATTTTATTCCCCTTACAGTGCAGGTACAACCCGTCTCTGAAACAAGACCTAATTGCCCAGAAACATGAAGCCCTCCCACCTACACCAACTCTTTAGCCACGCACGTAGCTGCATTATCCTCCTATTTGTAGCCTCTCTAGAACGTGGAACTGGTAGAAAGCTTGAGATTGCAAACCTGGTGATCAGGTCCTTCAACTTTGCACCTAACTCCCTAAGCTCTCTTTGCAGGCCCTCCTCCTTCTTCACATCCACGCCATTGGTCCGTACATGGACCACGACATCCGGCTGCTCACCCTCCCTCTTGAGAATACTGACAACTCGATCCGAGATATCGCGGGCTGTGGCACCAGGGAGGCTACAGACCATCCGAGATTCTCGATCTCCCCTACAGAACCTCTTATTTGTCCCCCTAACTATTGTACCTCCCATCACTTCCCCTCTCCTCTTTTCCCTCTTTCACTTCTAGGATCCAGTGTTGGTGCATTCGACGTGACAACTATGAACTTCTGGTAGGTCCTCCCCACGAACAGCATCCTAAGCGGTATACTTATTGTTGATTGGAACTGCCACAGGTGTGCTCTGCTTTTCCTGCCTATTCTCTTGTCCTCACCAGACAGTCACACAGCTACCTGTCTCCTGACTCTTAGGGGTGACTATCTCCATGAAAGTCCTATCAATTTTTGCCTCTCCCTCATGAATGATCAGATGTTCATCCAACTCCAGTTCCCTAACTCGGTTTGTCAGAAGCTGCAGCTGGATGCACCTTATACAGGTGTAGTCATCAGGGCCAATTGTGCTCGCCCTGACTTCCCACATCTCGCAAACGGAGCATTCGATTGTCCTAACTGGTGCCTCCATTACCTACTTCTAAGTAATTGAAAGAGTTTACCTCACTGGGAGCAAGCTCGTCTTCGGTCTCTGCTCGCCGAAGCCTGTCGAGCCAAAGCCTTCCCACTCTGTCTCCCACTACTCCATCACCCGCTCCGTTAAACTTTTCGCTTTTTAAACTCTCTCGCTGTCTCAGAGGGAGAGTGTTTTTGTTTTCCTTTACAGCTACTCAACACACCACAGAGCAAACTATCAGACACAGAGTGAAGCTGCCTCCACATGATTCCATCACACACTCCCGAGTTCACAACAGTGTGAATTTCCTTTCCTCCTTTCGTCCCATCGCACACTTCCTGGCGAGTCACAGAGTGGATCTCTCTCAGAAAGGTCCTATCACACCCCCTGTGTTCTCAGAAAAAGCGTAATTCGGCCCAACCCCTCCCATGGCACACGCACGGGTTCAGACTCCCTCCACAATATCCAATTACACATATGGTGTCACATAGAATGAACGCCCCTCTGCACTGTCCCATCACACACCCCGGATTTAAACACAGTCTGAAGCTGTTTCTCCACGATACCATCACACCCACCCGAATTCAAACACAGAGTGTATCCCCTTCTTCAGCCTACCGTCACTGACTCCCGGATTCAGACACAGACTTCAAATCTCTCTCCACGATTCCATCACACACTCTTGATCTGACACAGTGTGAAGCCTCCCTGCACCGTCCCATCACCCACTCACTGATTCAGGGTCAAACTGTCTCTCCACAGAGAATAACATACTTCAGTGGCCAGACATGTAGCGACTCACTCTGGGCATTGTCCCATCACACAATCCCGCTGTCAACCACAGAGTGAATCCAACTCCACAACGTACCCTCACCCTCTCCTGGTTTCATTGATGGAGTGAAACGTCCTCCACGCAGTCCCATTACACTCTCCGGGTCAAACAAAGAGTGAATTATCCTCCATACCATCTCTTCACACACTCCCGATATCAAGCACAGAGTGACGCTTCCTCTCTCCATGCCTGCCCTGTGATGAGGAGCGTGTGAAAGCGGAGAATGCTGCCTCACCTCTTCTGCTGGTCAACAATTCACAGATCTGAGCCTTGGTTTCGTTGACAGATCTGTACTTCGTTTCCATCTTAGTGAACTGGTGACGGAGATCGCTGTGCATTCGTTTAAGATCTGACAGATTAGAGTTGAGCGCAGAGAGATTCTTGAGACAGGTTCTCTGGGAGAGATCCAGGTGGGACTTCTCCGATATTGTGGATTCAAGGGTGGAGTTTAACTCACGGACTTGTAGTCGACATTGGCGCTGGGTCTTGTTCATCTCTTTATACTCTTCCCAAAATAGCTGGACGTTTCTGCCGGATGTGATCTGAGATTGACGAATCTGTGACTCTGAGAGACATGGAGAAGGATGTTTAGCGTTTACAGTGACACGTGAGTTAGCGTCACGCTACCGAATGGGTCACAGGGAGTGTTGTGTCAGTGTCTCGGTTAAGCGTGTCACAGAGAAAAACCTGCTGGTGGCACAGTGAGAGGCGTCGGAGCCAACTTTAGAGACTTTTCTGTGTCACGCTGAGGGGTATATCAATGACCCCGTGAAGGTTTCGTTGTTATTACCATGGGGGTCTGCGTCAGTATCGTGCAGGGCATGTCCGAGGTGCTGTGAGGAATGTGTTGGTGTCACTGTGATAGGGGTTTCTGTGCCTCGGCGAGAGGTGTACCGGGTCCCAATGAAGTGTATCTGGGTGTCAAGATGAGAACAATGTCAGGGTGAGGGCCTGGTTGTGTCACCGTGGGTGGAGTACCTGTGGCATGGTGTTGAATTTGTTGTTCTCACAGAGAGGGGTGTGTCTGCGACACGATGACATGGTCACGGTGTGTGTGAAACATCCCCGGACCCTGGCACATGGGAGGCAAACTATCATCATGTGTCGGTGTCACGGAGAGTAATATGTCGGTGTCACCATAAGTGAATTTAGGTGTCTGTATCACGTTAAGGGGCTTGCCTGTGTCAGGTAACTTTCCTGTGCCTGTGTGGGTAATTGCCTCAGAGAGCGGTGCATCGGAATTATGTTGAGGGGTGATACTATATCGGTAAGGGGTGTTACAGTGACGTGTGACGCTTTGTCACGATGCGGTGTCCAGCGGATCACGTTGCAGAGCATGAAGGTGTCACTGTGAGGTATGTTTCGGTGTACCCTTGAGGAGTTTATCAGTAAGCATCAGGGGCATGTCGATGTAAGTTGGGGGTACGTTGCGGTCAGTGTGACAGCCATCTGTGCTCCGGCGATGTTCCTGTCAGTGTCGCGGTTAGGAGTGTATCTGTGTCTCGTTGAAGGTCGTGACCGTACTACGGTAACAGCATTGTTAATGTTATGGTGAATGGCGTGTCGGTGTCAGCATGAGTCCTGATTGTATCACGGTAAAGGCCGTGTTTTTATCAGGGTACGGGGTGTGTCCGTGTTACAGAACATAGAACAGTACAGCACAGTCCAGGCCCTTCGGTCCACAATGTTATGCCGACCCTTAAACCGTGCCTCACATATAACTCCTCACATGAAATTGCTCCACATACCACTCCAGCAGTCTCTTAAATTTCCCACAGAACTCCCCACATGAAACTCCTCCACATACCTATCCAGCTGTCTCTTAAATTTCCCATAGAACTCCCCACATGAAACTCCTCCACATACCTGTCCAATAGTCTCTTCAATTTCCCATAGAACTCCCCACATGAAACTCCTCCACATACCTGTCCAGCAGTCTCTTAAAATTCCCATTGAACTCCCCACATGAACCTCCTCCACATACCTGTCCAGCAGTCTCTTAAATTTCCCACAGAACTCCCCACATGAAACTCCTCCACATACCTGACCAGCAGTCTCTTAAATTTCCCATAGAACCCCCCACATGTAACTCCTCCACATACCTGTCCAACAGTCTCTTCAATTTCCCATAGAACTCCCCACATGAAATTCCTCCACATACCTGTCCAGCAGTCTCTTAAATTTCCCATAGAATTCCCCAAATGAAACTCCTCCACATACCTGTCCAGCAGTCTCTTAAATTTCCCATAGAATTCCCCACATAAATCTCCTCCACATACCTGTCCAGCAGTCCCTCCAATTTCCAATAGAACTGCACTGCACACATGATCCTCCACATACCTGTCCAATAGTCTCTTCAATTTCCCATAGAACTCCCCACATGAAACTCTTCCACATACCTGTCCAGCAGTCCCTCCAATTTCTAATAGAACTGCACACATGAAACTCCTCCACATACCTGTCCAATAGTCTCTTCAATTTCCCATAGAACTCCCCACATGAAACTCCTCCACATACCTGTCCAGCAGTCTCTTAAAATTCCCATTGAACTCCCCACATGAACCTCCTCCACATACCTGTCCAGCAGTCTCTTAAATTTCCCACAGAACTCCCCACATGAAACTCCTCCACATACCAGACCAGCAGTCTCTTAAATTTCCCATAGAACCCCCCACATGTAACTCCTCCACATACCTGTCCAACAGTCTCTTCAATTTCCCATAGAACTCCCCACATGAAACTCCTCCACATACCTGTCCAGCAGTCTCTTAAATTTCCCACAGAACTCCCCACATGAAACTCCTCCACATACCTGTCCAGCAGTCTCTTAAAATTCCCATTGAACTCCCCACATGAACCTCCTCCACATACCTGTCCAGCAGTCTCTTAAATTTCCCACAGAACTCCCCACATGAAACTCCTCCACATACCTGACCAGCAGTCTCTTAAATTTCCCATAGAACCCCCCACATGTAACTCCTCCACATACCTGTCCAACAGTCTCTTCAATTTCCCATAGAACTCCCCACATGAAATTCCTCCACATACCTGTCCAGCAGTCTCTTAAATTTCCCATAGAATTCCCCAAATGAAACTCCTCCACATACCTGTCCAGCAGTCTCTTAAATTTCCCATAGAACTCCCCACATGAATCTCCTCCACATACCTGTCCAGCAGTCCCTCCAATTTCCAATAGAACTGCACTGCACACCTGATCCTCCACATACCTGTCCAATAGTCTCTTCAATTTCCCATAGAACTCCCCACATGAAACTCTTCCACATACCTGTCCAGCAGTCCCTCCAATTTCTAATAGAACTGCACACATGAAACTCCTCCACATACCTGTCCAATAGTCTCTTCAATTTCCCATAGAACTCCCCACATGAATCTCCTCCACATACCTGTCCAGCAGTCTCTTAAAATTCCCATTGAACTCCCCACATGAACCTCCTCCACATACCTGTCCAGCAGTCTCTTAAATTTCCCACAGAACTCCCCACATGAAACTCCTCCACATACCTGACCAGCAGTCTCTTAAATTTCCCATAGAACCCCCCACATGTAACTCCTCCACATACCTGTCCAACAGTCTCTTCAATTTCCCATAGAACTCCCCACATGAAATTCCTCCACATACCTGTCCAGCAGTCTCTTAAATTTCCCATAGAATTCCCCAAATGAAACTCCTCCACATACCTGTCCAGCAGTCTCTTAAATTTCCCATAGAACTCCCCACATGAATCTCCTCCACATACCTGTCCAGCAGTCCCTCCAATTTCCAATAGAACTGCACACATGATCCTCCACTTACCTGTCCAATAGTCTCTTCAATTTCCCATAGAACTCCCCACATGAAACTCTTCCACATACCTGTCCAGCAGTCCCTCCAATTTCCAATAGAACTGCACACATGAAACTCCTCCACATACCTGTCCAATAGTCTCTTCAATTTCCCATAGAACTCCCCACATGAAACTCCTCCACATACCTGTCCAGCAGTCTCTTAAAATTCCCATTGAACTCCCCACATGAACCTCCTCCACATACCTGTCCAGCAGCCTCTTAAATTTCCCACAGAACTCCCCACATGAAACTCCTCCACATACCTGTCCAGCAGTCTCTTAAATTTCCCACAGAACTCCCCACATTAAACTCCTCCACATACCTGTCCAGCAGTCTCTTCAATTCCACTAACGAATCTGACTCCACTGCTGACTCAGACAGTGCATTCCACGCCACAGCCACTCTCTGAATAAAGAAAAATCTTCCTCTAATATCCCCTTTCAACTTCCAACCCCTTACATTAAAGCCATGTCCTCTTGCATTGAGCAGTGCGGGCCTGGGTAAGAGGCGCTGCCTGTCCACTCTATCAATTCCCATTAATATCTTGTGTAACTCTATCATGTCACCTCTCATCATGCTTCTATTCAAAGAGTAAAGCCTTAACTCCCTTAATCTCTGATCAGAATCCATACTCTCTAAACCAGGCAGCAACTAGGCAAATCTCTTCTGTACCCTTTACAATGCTTCCGCTTCCTTCCTATAGTGAGACGACCAGAACTGGACGCGGTACTCCAAATGTGGCCGAACCAGAGTGTTATAGAGCTGCACCTTTACCTCGCGACTCTTAAACTCTATCCCTCGACCTACCCCATCTATCTAGCGAAACCCAAATTTCCTTCGGGATCAATAATGTATGTCTGTCTCTCTGTGTACCTTTGAGGCAACTTTTAGTAATCTGTGGACATTTACCCCCTGATCCGTCTGCTCCTCCACACTAGCACGTCTCCAGCCATTTACTTTGTACACAGCCTTGGATTTTGTCCTTCCAAAGTGCACCACTTCACACTTCTCCGGGTTGAATTCCATCTGCCGCTTCTCAGTCCACTTCTGCATGCAATCAATTTCTCTGCATTTTTCCACAATCCTCCACACTACCCACAACACCACCATCCTTTGTGATGTCTGCAAATTTGCGAATCCACCCTTCTACCCTCACATCCAGGTCGATAATGAAAAACACGAAAAGTAGATTTCCCGGAACCGATCCTTGTGGGACACCACGAGCCACAACCCTCCATTACGAATTTACCTCCTCCACCACGACCCTCTGTCTTCTGCAGGCAAGCCAATATATCATCCACCTGGCCAAACATCCCCGTATGCAATGCCTTCGGATTTTCTGAATAAGCCTAACATGTGGAAGCATGTCAACAGCCGTAGTAAAATTCATGTATATCACATCTACTGCATTACCCTAATTTATATGCCTTGTCACCTACTCAGATAAATCTATCAGGCTTGGTAGACACGATCCGTCCTACGCAAAGCCATTCTGACTGTCACTACTCAGACCATGATTCTCCAAATGCCCATTGATCCAATTCATAACAATCTTTTCAAACAGCTTTTCCACCACCACTCATAATTACCTGGAGAATCCCTACCACAAGGGGATAACATTCGCATCCCTCCAAACCTCCGGTACCATTCTCGTGATCCTAGCCAGAGGCTCCGCAATCTCTTCCCTCGCCTCGTAGAGCAGCCTGGAGAATATTCCGTCATGCCCCGGGGACTTATCCGTCCTAATATATTTTAACAACTCCAACACCTCCTCTCCCTTAATACCAACATGCTACAGAACATCAACCTCACTCATATTGTCCTCACCGTCATCAAGTTCCCTCTCATTGGTGAATAGCGAAGAGAAGTATTTATTGAGGACCTCGATTACTTCCACAGCCTACAGGCCACCTTTATCCCTAATCCGTCCTACATTTGCTCCTTTCATCTTTTTCTTGTTCTCGTAATTGAAGAATGCCTTGGTGTTTTCCTTTACCTTGCTCTCCAATAACTTCCTATGCCACCTTCGTGTTCTGCTGAGTCCCTTATTAAGCTCCGTTATTGTCACCCTATATTCCTCAAAAACCCCGTCTGATCCTTGCTTCCTATACCTCATGTACGCTGCCTTCTTCCACCTGACTAGTTTTTCCACATCACTCGTCACCCATGGTTCCTTCACCCTACCATTCTTTATCTTCCTCTCCGGGACAAATTAATCCCTAGCATCCTGCAAGAGATCCTTAAACATCGACCACATGCCCATAGTAGATTTCCCCGCATAAACATCGTCCCAATTCACACCCGCAAGTTCTAACCTTATGGCCTCATAATTTACACTTCACCAATTAAAATATCTCCTGTCCTCTCTGAGTGTTTTCTTTTCCATGATTATGCTAAAGGCCAGTGAGTGGTGTTCACCGTCTCCCAGCTGCGCACCCATTGACAGATCTGTGACCTGACCCGGTTCGTTACCTAATACTATGTCTAGTATGGCATTCCTCCTAGTCAGTCGGTCAACACTCTGTGACTGGAATAAGTTCTGGACGCACATAACAAAACCTGCCCCGTATAAACCATTGGAACTAATCAGGTGCCAATCAATATTAAGGAAGTTTTAGTCATCAATGATAACAACCCTCCTATTTTTGCATCTTTCCAAAATCTCCTTCCCAGTCCGCTGCTCGGTATTTCTGCTGCTACCAGGGGCATATAGTATGCTCCCAATAGAGTAGCCTCGCCCTTCCTGTTCCTGACTTCCACCCACAGAGACTCAAAAGAGGACAGTGCGACATTTCCCATCCTTTCTGCAGCCGACCAGCCTCCCCTTTTCCCCCACTCTACCCCTTTTAAAACACTGAAATCCAGAAATATTGAGAATCCATTCCTTCCCTGGTGCCAGCCAAGTCTCCGTAATAACCACTACATCATAATTCCGTGTATGTATCCAAGCTCTGTTCATCACCTTAGTTCCTGGTTCTTCTTGCATTGAAGCACACGGATTTACGCCCTTCTTCCTTACTAGCTTTATACCCTTTATTCTGCTTCTCCTTTCTCAACGCCTCTCTGTATGTTAGATCTGGCTTTACTGCATGCACTTCTTCCACTTATCTATCGCTCTGGGTCCCATCTTCCTCGCAGATTATTGTAAACCCTCCCTAACTATGCCAGCAAACCTACCTGAAAGGATATTCCTCCCCCTTGAGTACAGGTGCAACCCATCCAATCTGTAGAGGTCCCACCTTCCCCAGAAGGGATTCCAATGATCCAGAAATCTAAAGCCTTGCCCCCTGCACCAGCTCCTCAGCCACACAGTCAACTGCCATCTCTTCCAATTCTTAAAGTCACTATCACGTAGCACTGACAGCAATCCTGAAACCGTCACCATCGAGGTCCTGTACTTCAGACTTCGGCCTAGTTCCCGAAACTCACAATTCAGGACCTCATCAGGATGGTCTGATCAGGGACAGTCAGCATGGCTTTGTGAAGGGCAGATGGTGTGTAACAAGCCTGATAGATTTCTTTCAGAGGTGACCAGGCATATAGATGAGGGTAGTGTAGTGGATGTGATCTCCGTGTATTTTAGTAAGTCATTTGACAAGGTTCCTCACGGTAGGGTGTTTGAGAAAGTCAGAAGGGCTGGGATCCAGCGAGATTTGGCCGGGTGGATTCAGAACGGGCTTGCCTGCAGAGGGCAGAGTGTCCTGGTGGAGGGAGTACATTCAGATTGGTGGGATGTAACAAGTGGTGTCCCATGAGGTTCTGTTCTGGGACCTCTGCTTTATTGTGATTTTTATTATCGACCTGGACGTAGGAGTAAAATGGTGGGTTGGCAAGTTTGCAGACGACACAAAGGTTGGTGGTGTTGTAGATAGTGTTGAGAATTGTTGAAGATTGCAGAGAGACAATGATAGGATGCAGAAGTGGGCTGATAGAATACAACCCGGAGAAGTGAGAGTTGGGACATTTTGGAAGGACGAACACCAAGGAGGAGTATAAAGTAAATGGCAGGATACTTGAAAGTGCAGAGATGCAGAGGGATCTGTGGGTACATGTTCACAGATCCCTGAAAGGTGCCTCACAGGTAGATAGGGTAGTTATGAAAGCTTATGGGGTGTTAACGTTCATAAGTCGAGGGATAGTTTTAAGAGACGCGATGTAATGATGCAGCTCGATAAACTCTGGTTAGGCCACACTTGGAGCACTGTGTCCAGTTCCGGTTGCCTCACTATAGGGAGGATGTGGAAGCATTGGAAGGGGTACAGAGGAGATTTGCCAGGATGCTGCCTGGTTTAGAGAGTATGCATTATGATCCAAGATTAAGAGAGCTGGGGCTTTACACTTTGTAGAGAAGATGAGAGGAGACATGATAGAGGTGCACAAGATAATCAGAGGAATAGAGAGAGTTGAAAGCTAGCTCTTCTTCCCCAGGGCACCACTGCTCAGTACACGAGGACATGGCTTTAAGGTAAGGGGAGGGAAGTTCAAGGGGGATATTAGAGGAATGTTTTTCACTCAGAGAGTGGTTGGTGCTTGGAATGCACTGCCTGAGTCAGTGGTGTAGGCAGATACACCAGTGAAGTTTAAGAGACTATTAGACAGGTTTATGGAGGAATATAAGGTGGGGGATTTTATGGGGCCAGAGTTTGAGGGTCGGCACAACATTGTGGGCCGAAGGGCCAGTAATGTGATGTACTATTGAACGTTCTATGTTTTATGCTCATCCCTCTCCACTATTGGTAGGTTTTTTTTTTTTTTTTATCGGTGTTACAGTCAGGGTTTTGTGTCGCTGTGGTGATTTGCAATAACAATTTATCCTACTCTCTTTATTTATGATCTGACTCCACCCGGTGCCGTTCCACTTACCATAGATCGAGAGACCGGCCACTATGACGATGAGGGCTGATGTAACTAGGCCGAGTAGGCAGATAAGACGGTGCGGTCTATTTCCGATCTTCCCTTTCGACTCCTGCTCTTGCGCAGCTGTGGAGAGACCATACGACCATAAGATTATAATACATACTTAATGAGTCCATAAGAACTGTTTACTGAATACTTCAGCATCTTAGTGATTGTAGTGATGATTTGCTGCAGTCTGAAAAGCTTGAGCATGCAGATATTCAGAAAGAGGATATGCTGGACCCTTTGTAGAGCATCAAGTTGGATAATTGGCCTGGAATGGACGAAATGTACAGCAGACTGCAGTGGGAGCTGCGGGAGGAGACTGCTAAGCCTATGGCGACGATCTATGCATCATTAATAGCGACGGGAGAGGATCCGAAGGATTGGAGGGTTGCGCATGTTGTTCCCTTATCCTAGAAAGGGAGTAAAGACAGCACAGGAAATTATAGACCAGTGAGTCTTACTTCAGTGGCTGGTAAGTTGATGATGATGATCCTGAAAGGCAAGACATTTGAACATTTGAAGAGGTGTAAAATGATTAGGAGTAACCTGCATGGATTTGTAAAGGGAAGATTGTGCCTTACGAGCTTGAGGATGTGACCAAACACATTGATGAAGGAAGAGGAGTAGATGTAACGAACATGGATTTCAGCAAGGCATTTGATAAGTTACCCCATGCAAGGCTTATTAAGAAAGTGAGGAGGCATGGGATCCAAAAGAATATTGTTTTGTGAATCCCACAACTGTCTTGTCCACAAAAGGCAAAGACTCGTTATAGACGTGTCATATTCTGCATGGAGATCGGTCACCAGTGGAGTGCCTTAGGGATCTGTTCTGGGACCCTTATTCTTCGTGATCTTTATAAATGACCTGGATGAGGAAGTGGAGGGATGGGTTAGTAGATTTGCTGATGACACAAAAGTTGGAGATGCTGTGGATAGTGTGGAGGGTTGTCAGAGGTTACAGTGGGGTATCAATAGGATGTAAATCAGGGCTGAGAAGTGGCAGATGGAATTCAACCCAGATAAGTGTGAAGTGGTTCAGTTTGGTAGATCAAATATGATGGCAGAATATAGTATTAATGGAAAGTCTCTTGGCAGTGTGGAGGATCAGAGGGATCTTGGGCTCCGAGTCAATAGGACGCTCAAAGAGCTGCACTGGTCGACTCTATGCTTAAGAAGGCGTATCATTGCAAGACCATCCAACTTGGGTGCCCAACCAGAGTGCAGGAGAAAACGACCTCAAATACAAACAGAAGAAATAAAAATAAATAAATAAGCAATAAATATCAGAACATGAGATGCAGTGTTCTTGAAAGTGAAACCATAGGTTGCAGGAACATTTCAATGTGGGGCAAGTGAAATTAAGTGAAGTTATCCCTTTGGTTCAAAAACCTTATGGTTCAAGGGTAGGAACTACTCCCGAGCCTTGTGATGAGAGTCCTGAGGCATGTGTACTTTCTTTCTGATGGCAGCAGTGAGAAGAGAGCATGTCCTGGGAGGTCGGGATCCCTGATGATGGATGCTGCTTTCTTGTGACAGCGTTTCATGAGGATGTGCTCAATGGTTGAGGAAGTAACCCAGGTGTCCGACCTTTCATTGTTACACATGCCATCGAATCCAGGCAGCTTCCTGTTCGAACGCTCCTGATGTTGCCCAACGCCCTGACCTCCTTCCGATAATGGGGTGACCGGAACAGTATGCAATACATCTGATTCAGCCTAACTAGTGATTTTATGAAGTTGCATCATAACTCCCTGACACTTGTACTCAATGCCCCGAATAATAAAGTCAATAATGCCATAGGACTTCTTAACCATTCCATCAAACTGTGCAGCCACGTTCAGGGAGCTATGAACATGGACCCCAGGATCCACTTCCCATCTAAAGTAAGGACATGTTCGGCACATCATTGTGGGCTGAAGGGCCTGCTTTGTGCTGTAGGTTTTCTACGTTTCTCTGCTTCAGCACTGTTTCGGGCCTTGGCTCTGATAGAGTGACATTTCTCTCATTTGACCTATCAAGGTGTAAAATTTTAGGTTTGTCCGGGTTAAACACCATCTACCCGGTCTCCAATCCATATCTGTAACTGATCTACGTCACACTTTATTCTTTGCCAGTCATCTCCGCTCTCCACAGCGCCACCTGTCGACGTATCATCTGCAAACCTAAGGAAGCACCCGTCTACAATGTCATCCCGATCATATATGTATATTTAAGAACCGAGAGGTAATATTGCAGCTATATAGGACCCTCGTCAGACCCCACTTGGAGAACTGTGCTCCGTTCTGTTCATCTCACTCCAGTAAAGCCGTGGAAACCACAGAAAGAGTGCAGAGGACATGGGCAAGGATGTTGCCTGGATTGGGGAGCATGCCTTATGAGAATAGGTTGAGTGAACACTGCCTTTACTTTTTGGAGCGACGGAGTATGAGAGGTGACCTGATAGATGTGTACAAGACGATTAGAGGCATTGATCGTGCGGATAGTCAGAGGCTTATTCCCTGGGCAGAATTGCCGAGCACGAGAGTGCATGGTTTTAAGCTGCTTGGAAGTTCGTACTGAGCGTAAGTTTTTTTTTTACCCAGAGAGTGATGAGTATGTGGAATGTGCTGTCAGCGGCGGTCGTGGAGGTGGAAACAATAGGGTCTTTTAAGAGATTCCTGGATGGGTACATGGAGCTTTGAAAAATAGAGGGCTATGGGTAAAGCCAATGTAGTTTAAAGCCCGGCACAGCTTTGTGGGCCGAAGGGCCTGTATTGTGATGTATGTTTTCTGTGTTTCTATGTTTCTAACCCACCCATCTACATTTTCATCTAGATCATGTAAACACCTCACAGAAAGGAATTTCATTGTGGATCCGAGTGTCAGCCTGTTGTTACCAGACTGTGGTCAGTCCATGGAACGAGACTGAGGAAGTGGTCGGAGCAGATGCATTAGAAGCTTGGACACTTGGGAGTATGACACGTGACCCCTCCAGAAATGACACAATTTCTGCGAACTCTGACCTGTTTCTTCAGGGGTTGACGGCCCGCCGGGTCCCGAGAAAATGGGAGAATCTTCGTCCTCATCAATGCTGCGTTCCTCTTTCCGAAAGTTCACCTCTGAGTAGCTGCAGTTCAGACCGTCTGGGAGAGGGCAAAACAGAGAGGCTGATAAGGAAGTGAGTGCGAGCTGTAGAAAATGGGGGAGGGTGTCAGAGAGAGAGACAGAAAGACGGAGGATTCAGATAGCTAGAGAGAAGTTGAGGGAGTGGGGGCAGAGAGAGGAGACACAGCGAGGCAGAAGAGAAGAACAATGGTCAGAGAGGGGGAGACAGCGATAGGAGCGACGGGCGGGAAGATCTTAGAGAAAGATTGGGGAGGGAGAACGGGGGGAGATATGCGGAGACGGGGGCGGGACAGGGCAGAGAATCGGGAACAGTGAGAGGTCAGGGAGAGGTGTGAGAGAGTGCCAAAGAGCGGGGGTTTGAGAAGTGAGAGTGAGAGAGGGCAGAGGCAGAGGGATGGGGAGAAAAAAGAAAATTTGAGAGAGAGAGAGAAGGGCGAGTGCAGAGAACGTCGGGAGAAGGAAAAGTGTCGTGGATAGAGAGGAGGAGAAGGCAGAGGAGATATGAGCAGCAAATTTAGCGACAGAGCGAGGTGGGAGACTGGGAAGTGCGGACAGGAAATGATAAAAGGGAGCGGAGAGAGACGGAAAGAGCGCAAGGGAGAGACCGAGAGCGGTAGAGACGGTGACTGTGATAAAGGAGAGACAGGAGGGAGAGGGGGCAATGAGAGATGGCGAAGAGAAGGGGACAGTGGGAGATAGTAGGGAAAACGAGGAGAGGGAGGAGGGGAGAGATGGAGAGAGAAGGGAGAGAGGAGAGGGTGGGGGAGGTGAGGGAGGGGAAAAGGGGAAAGAGGGGAAGGGAGTGGGTTTAAAAAGGGAGTCAATATTTAAGGCTTCATGCCGTGCACTCTCCACACCAAACCCTCGGCAGCACGCTCTCCTAAAACATCCCACGGCGCCCCCTTTTCCCGTCTGTTCCAGAGGCTCACACTTCACGGCACCCTCCCAACCGACCACCCCACATTTCAGAGCCCCTCCCATCGTCTCTCCCACGCGTTCACTCCGCCTGATACTCAAACAGGGAATCAATAGGGTAACTCTACGTTTGCCCTGAGATCTCTCGACAGGATTGGACCCTTCACTTAAACAGGATCAAACCAACAAACGTGAAACATAGAAACATAGAGAAATAGGTGTAGGAGTAGCCCATTCGACCCTTCGAGCCCGCACCGCCATTCGCTGTGATCATGGATGATCATCCAACTCAGAACCCTGTTCCTCTTTTCTCTCCATACCCCCTGATCCCTTGGGCCACAAGGGCCATATCTAACTCCCTCTTAAGTATTTCCAATGAACTGTTCCCTGTTGGAGAGAATTCCACAGATTCACCAGATTCATTCTCTGTATGAAGACGTTTTTCCTCATCTCGGTCCTAAAATGCTTCTTTGTTATCCTTAAACTGTGACCACTCGTTCTGGACTCCCCCAATATCGGAAACAAGCTTCCTCCATCTAGCCTGTCCAAACACTTTAAAATTGTATACGTTTCAATAAGATCCTCCCTCAATCTTCTAAATTGCAGCGGGTATAAGCCTAGTTGATCGAATCTTTCTTCATATGAAAGTCCTGCCATCCGTAGAATCAATCTGGTGAACCATCGTTGTACTCCCTCTATGGCAAAAATGTCTTTCCTCGGATTAAGGGACCAAAACTGCACTACAATACTCCAAGTGTACAAGCCCTTGTACAACTGCAGTAGAAACTCCCTGCTCCTGTACTCGAATCCTCTTGCTATGAATGCCAACATACCAATTGCCTTTTTCACCGCCTGCTGTACCTGCATGCCCACGTTCAATGAATGGTGTACAATGACACCCAGGTCTCGTTGCACCTCCCCTTTTCCTAATCGGAAGCCATTCAGATAATAATCTGTTTTCCTGGTCTTGCAACCAAAGTGGATAACCTCACATTTATGCACATTCAATTGCATCTGCCATTAATTTGCCCACTCACCTAACCAATCCAGGTCACCCTGCATCCTCTCAGCATCCTGCTCACAGCTAACACCGCCGTCCAGCTTTGTGTCATACGCAAATGTGGAAATGCTGCATTTAATTCCCTCGTCTAAATCATTAATATATATTGTAAACAACTGAGGCTCCTGCACTGAGCCTTGCGGTACCCCAATGGCCACCGCCTGCCAATCTGAAAAGGTCCCGTTTATTTCCACTCTTTGCTTCCTGTTAGCCAACCAATTCTCTGTCCAAGTGAACAACTGACCAACTGAAACTGACCTCGATCTTTCCGGACACGGGGCGACGAGATGGTTTTGACATTAAGTTGCGTGCACGATAGAACAGAAAAGGGAGAGTCAGAGGTAGGGTGAGGGTCCCTCCACACCGTCCCATCATACACACCCGGGGTCAGACACAGAGTGAATCTCCCTCCGCACCGTCACATCACACACTCCCGTGCTCAGACACAGAGTGAATCTCCCACCACACCGTCCCATCACACACTCCCGGGGTCAGACACAGAGTGAATCTCCCACCACACCGTCACATCACACACTCCCGTGGTCAGACACATAGTGAATCTCCCACCACGCCGTCGCATCACACACTCCAGGGGTCAGACACAGAGTGAATCTCCCACCACACCGTCCCATCACACACTCCCGGGGTCAGACACAGAGTCAGGCTCCCTCCACACGGTCCAATCACACACTCCCGGGGTCAGACACAGAGTCAGGCTCCCTCCACACGGTCCAATCACACACTCCCGGGGTCAGACACAGAGTGAATCTCCCACCACACCGTCACATCACACACTCCCGTGGTCAGACACAGAGTGAATCTCCCACCACGCCGTCGCATCACACACTCCAGGGGTCAGACACAGAGTGAATCTCCCACCACACCGTCACATCACACACTCCCGGGGTCAGACACAGAGTCAGGCTCCCTCCACACGGTCCAATCACACACTCCCGGGGTCAGACACAGAGTCAGGCTCCCTCCACACGGTCCAATCACACACTCCCGGGGTCAGACACAGAGTGAATCTCCCACCACACCGTCACATCACACACTCCCGTGGTCAGACACAGAGTGAATCTCCCACCACGCCGTCGCATCACACACTCCAGGGGTCAGACACAGAGTGAATCTCCCACCACACCCTCACATCACACACACCCGTGGTCAGACACAGAGTGCATCTCCCTCCACACCGTCCCATCACACCCTCCCGGGGTCAGACACAGAGTGACTCTCCCTCCACACCGTCCCATCACACACTCCCGGGGTCAGACACAGAGTGAATCTCCCTCCACACCGTCCCATCACTCACTCCCGGGATCAACACGGAATGAAACTCCCTACCTCCGTCTCTCTGCCACACTTACCTTGTGAAGGTGACCGTGAGTCCATTTTCGTGAACTTCACATTCAGGTAAGTCTCGCTGCCGTCCATCCTGTCAAGGATTTTTTCCGTCTCTGAGCTCAAAAGCGGAATCAGCCGTTGTCAGAGGAAGCCCGTGTTGATAGGACAGTTAGACCGACACCAACGAATAGCAGATGAACAGCTCAAAAAGTCAGGAACCGAGAGCGGGCGGAGGAAGTGCGGGGTGGAGAGTAGATGGGGGCGTTGGGGAAAGTGTTTAGAGTGGTGAGGTAGAACAGTGAATGTGGGGAGAAATGGGGAAAGTGAGACAGAGAGGGAAAGGTTTGTGGTTAGTGGATGGAGAGAAACGGGTGACTGGGAGAGAGTGGGGAGTGTTGGCAAAGAGGGAACTTGAGTGATAGAGACGGGGAATGGAAGGAGGGAGAAAGGAGAGAATTAGAGACGGGAGCGTTGGAGAGAGCTTGGGAGAAAAGAGAGAGAGAGAGCGCACGCATGAGGTGAGGGGAGGGAGGGATTGAATGAGAGGGAGCGGAGACAAGGATAGGGAAGAGAGAGAGCGATATAGAAGGTAACAGAGTGTAGGAAGGGAAGGGATGAGGGATAAGGAATGTGGACGTTGGAGAGTGTAATCGGAGGGGGATAGAGGAAAGGAAAGTGAAGAGGATAACTAGGGCAAGAAGAAGGAAGGAACGAATGTCGGAGGGATTTGAGTCACTCATACAGAGCCGCTATTGTCCCGAGGTAAATGAGCCCCCTCCCTCGGAGAGAGGAGAGTCCAGTGGCGCGCTCTCTTTCCTTCCGTATTCCGTCTCTCTCTCTCTCTCTCTCTCTCTCTCTCTCTCTCTCTCTCTCTCTCTCTCTCTCTCTCTCTCTCTCTCTCTCTCTCTCTCTCTCTCTCTCTCTCTCTCTCTCTCTCTCTCTCTCTCTCTCTCTCTCTCTCTCTCTCTCTCTCTCTCTCTCTCTCTCTCTCTCTCTCTCTCTCTCTCTCTCTCTCTTTCTCTTTCTCTCTCACAGTCTCCCTCACTCCCTCTCCCGCTCTTTCTCTCTCAGCTCTCACACAGAGACTATGGATTACCACAGACTCGAATGCTGGTCGAGGCGGATCTAATGGGGACTTTTATGAGCCCTTTAGATCGCAACATTGTTCTAGGATTTTGGCGATGGAATTGACTCCTACGCCTATTATCGTTTCATCCCCAACTTTGCCACAAAGCCATCTATTCCACTCAATCATTGACAAAAGATGAGAAACGTCGCGGTCCCAGCACTGACCCCCTGAGTAACTCCACTAGTCACTGGCAGCAAACCAGAGAAGGCCTCGTTTATTCTCCCTTGCTGCCTCCTGCCTGCCAGCCATTCCCCTAACCATGCCAGTGTCTTTCCTGTAACGCCACAGGATTCTATCTTGTTAAGCAGCCTCATTCATGACACTACAACAAATGCGTTCTGCAAATCCAGTAAATGACATCCACTGCCTGTTCTTCAGTGACCCTGCTGCTTACTTCCTCAAAGAACTCTAACAGATTTGTCAGCAAGATTTCCGATGACAGAAACCAAACTGACTTTGAATTATTTTATCATGTGTCAGCAAGTGCCTCAATTATATTAATAGACTCCAACACTCTCCAAACTACTGTGGGTAGGGGAACTGGCTTAAACTTTCCTTTAGAAACATGAAAACATAGAAAGCCTGCAGATAAATAGAGGCCCTTCGGCTCAGAATGTCGTACCGAACAGGTCCCTACTTCTGAAACTACTAGGCTTACATATGGCCTTCTATTTTACTAAGTTCCAGATGAACAGAAAAAGATAAAAAAAAAATAAAAGGTGATAGATAAGACAGAGGCAGGAAATATGTTTGCACTATTACAAATGACCTGGATGAGGAAGTCGAGGGATGGGATGGTAATTTTGCTGATGGCTATAAGGTTGGAGGTATTGTGGATAATGTGAAGGGCTGTCAGTGGTTCCAGGGAGATTTTGATAGGTTGCAAAACTGGGCTGAGAAGTGGTAGATGGAGTTCAACGCAGATAAGTGTGAAGTTGTCCATTTGTGTCATAGTGTGGTCATAAGTTATCAGCATACCATTCCTCCACTTCCTCACCAGGTTGTGTTTAAAAATCACGAGGAGTAAGGGTCCCTGATCAGATCCCGGAGACACTCCACTGGCGATAGACATCCAAGCAGAACATGACCCGTCTACAACGACTCTTTGCGTTCTGTGGTCAAGCCAGTTCTGGATCCACACAACAATGTCCTCTTGGATTCCAGGCCACCTTACTTTCTCAGTAAGCCCCGTCCATCCGTAAGCCAACCTCCTCTTCCATAGTCACTTCAGTTCGGTTCCAACACCCCAACAATTCTAGATTAGTGATGGGAGATTATGTCGGACATCAGGAGTAGGTGCTATGACGGTGGGAGTGAGATTCACCACATGTCTGACCCCGGGTGTGTCTGATGGACAATGAGGAGGGAACCTCACTCTGAGTCTGATCCCTTGATTGTGTGATTAGACGCTGAGCAGGGAGATATACTTTTGTCTGAACCCAGCCGTGTGTCATGGGATGTAGTGGAGGGAGGTTCGTTCAGTGCCTGACCCCGGAAGTGTATGCAGAGTCGGTTTGAAGGACTCTCTGTCACGTCCAGGGGGTTTGTGATGGGATGGTGTGTAGGGA